>NC_056542.1:1199174-1319174 GCF_910596095.1 Thunnus maccoyii | reverse complement strand
ACAGTCGGTCTCTTGTATCAGTCGATGGATTTCGCGGCTCCAGTCTAAATGTGGACGTCTGATTGGCTGCAGCAGCAGGTCAGACGTCTGAACTCTCTGACGGTCGATCAGCTGAGACGAGTTTTGTATCAGTTTCCACTCGTCAACATCACAGCTGACGTGAGGAACATTCATCATCCGTTCTGTCCGTTAATCGTTACCTGACGTGTTCGCCTGGCGGCCCTTCAATCAGCCCGGGGGCCAGAGGTTGGACCTCCTGTCAGCAGCACAGAGATGAGGTTTGAGGGTCGACGACCTCCGGTGAAACGATCGGCGGCTGAACAGGAAAACGTTCAGAGGTGAAACTTTACGTTCTGTCTCATTGACAGAGAAACGCTGCCAACACAAACAGCTGCTTCACTCTGATCTGTTGTTTTATATTTCATGTTGTTTCATAAATCCTTCATGATTAAAATCATATTTTATTAATATGAGGAAATCTGCTGTTTCTGTTCTGTAGAAACTGTATAATTATTAATATTATATTAGTAAAAATATATAATTACTATAACCCACCATAAATCAGAACTATAATTAATACAAAATATGTTTTATGATGTGAAATTCTATTTTATAAATGTTTATATTTCTATCAATTTTAGTTTATTTGCATTTTTTTCTTCTTTTGTACTTTTTTGTTCTGTGTAAAAATACATTTAAAAAAATAATAAAAAGCAAACTAACATACTGTATATAATCATTATAAATGAACTTTATCTGCGTTCACGTCTAAATGAGTTCAATGTTTCCTGGTTTAAAGGTAAAATATCTGCTGTTGTCGTCACTGTTTGAGACTGCAGGTTCAGATCTGGACACATTTAAAACGGTGAAATTTCACTGTGAATTAAATTTATTTTAATGAAATTGCAGCGTAAAGTAAGTAAATCCACAGATTTATTGCTTTAAGTTCAACTTTGGTGAACTTTGACACATGAATTTGTGCTCTCGACTGATATCGATCCATCCTGACGGAGCTGAGGAAGCTAACGTAGCTTATTAGCTGTGTTGCTAACATCCAGTTTTACTGAAGCTCCTCTATCAGAGACATGTTTACACACAGTCAGAAGACAGGAGGCCATGATGCTAATATGTCTTTAATAAACTGTTTGAAGTTGTTGTTCCGTTAGCAACTGAGCTAAGAGTTTGCTAACTAACCGTTAGCGACTGAGCTAAGAGTTTGCTAACTAACGTTAGCGACTGAGCTAAGAGTTTGCTAACTAACCATTAGCAACTGAGCTAAGAGTTTGCTAACTAACCGTTAGCGACCGAGCTAAGAGTTTGCTAACTAACCATTAGCAACTGAGCTAAGAGTTTGCTAACTAACTGTTAGCGACTCAGCTTAGAGTTTGCTAACTAACCGTTAGCAAGCTTGTTCAGGCAAAACACAAGTAACACACAAACAAAAGTAAAAGATTAGTGTAGCTCCTGAATCTTCTGATGAGAGTGAAGCTTCTGTGAAGAGAAGAAAATCTTAATTACTTTTATTTCATGTCTGACGTTTAGTGAACCAGACGAACCGTCTGCACAGTTTAACTTTCAGGTTGAAGCTGCAACACAAAGAGAAATGAATGTAAGACGACAGCAGACTGTATCTGCTGCTGAGTAATCTCACAGCCCTGCGGTTCAATAACGACCTCCTGAAACGAGACCAATTAACGTGATTAATAACCGTGATCACAGATATTTAGGAGAATAAAACAGATGATCATTCTTCTGCGGCTGTGTGGCTCATGTACATATTGTTCTGCTTCAGGGTGAATATTTGTGACGCTACATTAACACGGAGGCCGGCGACCGCTGCTTCACATCTGCTGTCATCCGTCACGGCGGAGATGCTCTGATATGAATGTTTTTAATGTCGATGCAACACAGATTGTCTCTAGAGGAAGAGTTCAGGAGGAGCTCCAAGGTACCAAAATAAAAAGATCAGATTACAGTGAACTCAGCACGTCTGATAAATATACAAAGAGAAGAGCCAACGTTACCCCATCACGCCGGAAGGTGGAGCACTAGAAGAGGTGGAGAGCTTCACCTACGTTAGCAGCGTTATTGACAGACTGCTGGACAGATGATGACGTAAAAACCCGGATCTGACCAACAACACCAAGACCAGGATCTTCAGTATCACTGTGAAGCCTGTTGTGCTGTAACGGAGAGACTCCCGCCTCAGAAGAATCCTACAACTTCTCCGGTCAGATGTCATCAGCAACCAGCTGTGGCAGCGAAGGAGTCAGCAGCCTGCAGAGGAAGAAGAAATCCTCCGGAGACGCTGGAGATGAATTGGTCACAGCCTGCATCCAGCAGCACCATGACGTGCCCTCTTTTAGAATCCACGAGGGAAAAAGAAAAGAGGCAGACCAAGAAACACCTGGCGCCGTGACCCGGAGGCGTGAAGAGAACTGGCCATACATGAGGACAGCTGGAGAAACTGGAACAGGACCAGGAAGCCTGAGAGCCTCTGTTAGCATCCTCCTCTGCACAGGAGGAGGTGAAACGTTCTCTGTGCTCCTCGGTTATTAAACTCAGAGCTGAGAATCAGAACTCAGATCTGAACACATGTTGATATGATTCAGTGTCTCTGATGTCATCACCAATAAACCTCCAAACATCCACCAGAGAAACCAGAGAAGACAGTAGATCAGATCTTCCAGCTTTCTCTGCTCAAACTGCTGCAATAAACTAAACTTTTAAAATATGAACCTATGACCTATAAAGGCTCCCAGTGGAGCGCCTACAACAGGGTTTTATACACCTTATATTTCATTATTATCACCTCTTTATTATCAAAATATTACTCCACTGTTACCTTGTTATTATGAAGCTGGAATGTAAAGTGCTGCAGTTTCTTCTTCGTTGGTTTTCTGCCCAGTAGGAGGAGAACGAGCTGCTTTTGGTGTTCATTATTTTTCTTGTTGCTTTGGAAACGTCTTCACATGTTTTTACACTTAACGAATAAAGTTAATTGAAATGAAATTGAGCGAGAGGACGGAGGAGATTAATGTGAACGTGTCGCTCGTTCTGGTCAACGAGAGTCAAGAGGACGAACGAGCCAATTAGACGACAGGAAGACTGAGAGTGTTATTGTATGCATACATTAATGTGAGTGTTTGACTGTGTGTGTGTGTGTGTGTTTCCCTCCTCATTAAACTGAACATCAGGACAGCAGCGACTTCCTCCTCTTCTTCTTCTTCCTCTTCTTCTTCTTCTTCCTCTTCTTCTTCTTCTTCTCCTCCTCTTTCTGTGACTCTTCACACAAATTAGTGGAAGCATTGAGGTTTTAAAGAGGAGAGAAAGGTTTTCAGCTGCTCCATTTATCTACCTGAGAGGAAACACGGAGAGTTTTAATGAGCTGTCACACTCACAGCTTCATTCGCTCGGCAGACGACGACGAGATAAAAAAAAAAACCACTAAATTAGCAGCTGAAGGGCTTTAACTGTGAGATCTGAGCTTCCTGCTGCAGGTTTCAGTCACAGTGAAGAGGTCATCACAATCAAACTGTCTCAGCTTCAACTTTTAACTACTTTGGTAGATTTCACTGTAAAGTCCATTTAATGGCTCTTTTGGAGCTTTTCATCCCATCACATCTACAAATCTACAAATCCATGACAACGGGGCAAACTCCACCTGCTGAAGAGGATCATGTTTTAGTGACTGAAAGATCCAGAACGCCTGCTGGACTAAATGGACGTTTTTGTTGAGCTGGTTTTCTCAACCAGCCGACAGTTCAGTGGATAAAATCTGTTCTCAAAAACAACTTGTGGAGTTGATTCTTCTTCTAAAATAAGGAACAGAGTTTAAATATACTGTGGTTGAAGGTAGCAGGTTTCCTTTATTTATTTCCTGTTCTGACGTCGGATGTTAAACAAGGTCAAAGTTCAGAAACTTGAGCTGCTGCCTGCAAGTCAAAAGTCAGGGCTTCAACCTGTTGTGAACGCTTCGTTTACGACGTTTTCTTCTACTTTGCTGATGAGCTGTAGCTTCTGTGGTTGCTAGGGTGGTTGCTAGGGTGGTTGCTAAGGTGGTTGCTAAGGTGTTGTCCATGTTGCAGACAGAGGCTGAACTGAGAAGCTGCAGAATATAAATCTAGAGCTGGAAACTGAACTTAACTGAGGTTTTTTCTCGGTGAAGTTACAACGTCTTCGAGTGTTTTGACTACGATAACACTTTGATTTCACTCTTTGGGACATTAAATAGATTCCAGCTGAAGGAAGGAAGGTGGAGAAGAGACATGAAAGCAGTAAAGAGTTGTTGTGTGAGTAGCTGACAGGTTGAGGTGATAGTGAAGAAGAAACAGAAATTACACACATACACACACACACACACACACACACACACACACACACACTAACACACACACACACTAACACATACACACACTAACACACACACACACACACACACACTAACACACACACACACACACACACACTAACACACACACACACACACACTAACACACACACACACACACACACACACACACACTCACACACACACACACACACACACACTAACACACACAAACACACACACACACTAACACACACACACTAAAACAAACACACACATACACACACACACACACTAACACACTCACACTCACACATACACACACTAACACACACACACACACACTAACACACTCACACTCACACACACACACACTAACACACACACACTAAAACAAACACACACATACACACACTAACGCAAACACACACACACACACACACTAAAACAAACACACACACACACACACACTAAAACAAACACACACACACACACACACTAAAACAAACACACACATACACACACACACACTAACACACACACACACTAACACACACACACACTAAAACAAACACATACACACACACACACTAACACACACACACACTAACACACACACACACACACACTAAAACAAACACATACACACACACACACTAACACAAACACACACACAGTAAATGATTCACTTGCTCGCTGAAACTCCTGTATGAATATATGAAAATACAAAATCACCAGACTGTTGAGAACTGGAGCACGAGGCTGCGAGTGTGTGAGTGTGAGTGTGTGAGTGTGAGTGTGTGTGTGTGTGTGTGTGTGTGTGTGTGTGTTAGTGTGTGTGAGTGTGAGTGTGTGTGAGTGTGTGTGTGTGAGTGTGTGTGTGTGTGTGTGTGTGTGTGTGTGTGTGTGTGTGTTAGTGTGTGTGTGTGTGTGTGTGTGTGTGTGTGTGTGTGTGTTAGTGTGTGTGTGTGTGTGTGTGTGTGTGTGTGTGTTCTGTAAATTCATGAGCTCGTGGTTCTTCTTCTCTCTGTCAGCGTTCTTCTTTACGTCCTTCGATCTATTTTTCATGAACATGTCAGACTGTCCTTCTCTCTCTGATGGATTCACTTCCTGTTGCTCCCAGTGCTCCCAGTGCTGCCAGTCGCAGCCGTCCACGTCCCAGTTGGACGACTGATCATGTGAACGGACGCTCTGACGGGACTTCAGTTTATTGTAACATGTAGACCTGTTCTGTATGTTGTTGAGTTGTTTTCTTACATTTTCCCAAATGAAATCTGTAATTTAATCAGCGTGACGTCTGTTTCACGTTTCACTCGGTTGCCTGTCGACGGCGTCTACTGTTGTGACAGAAAGCGGCGGACGACAGAGGAATGAGATGGTCGAGACACAGGCGTCAGATGGGGAATCTCTCTTATTTCACAACGGCTCACCAACAACGTAGACAGACAGAACATTACAGAACGTGACCTTTTATACTGAAGACTGTGTGTATGTGTTGGTGTTGCGTGACAAGTCTCATCCTGTTTTGACTCTTCCTCAAACTCTAAAGAAGAACAGGACATTTCTTAATTTCACTTTACTTTGGACTTTTACCAAATGTGAGTGGGCGTCTCTCTACTATGTGTGTGTGTGTGTGTGTGTGGTATTCCGCCTCTTTCCTAATATCTCCAGATGTCTCCTGTTTTGGTTTGGTGGGCTGACATGTTTGGCACCAGTAGAGGTCACAGTGACCTGGCTCTCATCCCCCTACATATCCCCCCCTGAAATCACTCTAGTGGTTTAGACTATATGTGTTCAGTATGAGTGATGGATAACACAACACATTGCAGAACTGAAACAGTAAAATGATATTCAGGATATTCGCATGAGTATAACATTACTGTGATAATGAGCACATGAGACGGTTCACTACCTCAGAGGTTCACTATCCTGGCCCCTTCACACCCTGAACTGTGAACCATCAACGCAACACATTCTCATAATAACTCAAACAGTAGTTCATGAAATTAAATGGATATGATTAAGCCACATTTTTACAATAATCTTTTTAGATTTTGGTCTTTTTTAACAGTATCTTTTAACCTGATGAAGGATTGTAATCATCGGACGTCTGGAGAAACTGAGCTAATGTTAGCAGCGGCTAGGCTAGCAGCTCCTCCAGACGTCCTGTGTGCACCGAACAGCATTGATTCTGAACATGAAACAGCTTTATTCAGTGTTTTTACCTGTTTTAATCACCAGATATGTTTGTTTTGTGGAGGAGGAGACGTCTGAGGATAATTTAACTCCCAATAAAAACATCCTGAATGATGAACACTGACTCCTAGTGGCTGAAATTACATATTGTGTGTTTAATACATCCTCAGTCTCACCTGTACGAATAACTGAAGTAAACATCTGCTGTGGTTATGAGTGTCATAATGAAACTAACAGCCAATAGTAACAGTCCAATAACACCAATAATGTGAAATTACAGATATTTAGCTGACACATGTATGACTGTATGAACATATTCCTACATATTTCTTGTAGACAGTTCTGTGCAGAGAGTGGTAGAGGAAGGGAAGCATGTGATCAGCTGACAGCAGTATGTTGTGTAAATGCTGCTTTTCTCTCCTTTGGGAAAACGTTTGGTAATCATAAACATTCCTTTTATCACCAAGGTCATGATGCATCTCGTCCTGCTCTCAGAGATTAATGAATCATAAAACGAATAATAATTAGTGTCTCAAGGACAAAATGTAACCGAGGAGGCTTCTATGATACGACGTGATAACACACTTCCTGCATCGCTGTCATAGACCAATCAGATGGTCCTGTGTGTGAACAAAGACCAGACCTGCTGCTCTCCTGTTTACTCCTGTAATCTGCATGACCTTCAACCTTTATTATGAATAATCATGATACACCATAAGTTATGAAACCATTAGTTTCATATGTTTGTCTGATGTTACCCGACTTTCCACACACAAGAAACTCAATCTACACACAGTTTCAACACATCTGTCACCACAACCTGATCCGAGGTGGACCGCTGCCGTCCATCCTCCCGCTCAACCCAGTCGCCAGAAGAAAACTTTGGCATTGAACATTTCTGCAAACCACAGAAACGTTTAATATGTGTTTCAACACATGAATTACATATCATATCAACATTTCTACAAATGTAGCATTTTAACATTTCTACCTGTTGAATAATGATGTTTTCTGGTGTGACAACGCTGTGGTTAAGGTCTGGTTAGGTTTAGGCACAAAGACCACTTGGTTAGGGTTAGAGAAAGATCATGGTTTGGGTTAAAAACGGCTGCAAATGTCCCGACGTCTCGCTAAAAACACCCACTTTTGACGGTTGAAACGGGAAGCGGACATTGGTTTCGGTTTCGAGGTGGTCTGGAACCGTCTTCTCTGCTGATGTCCAACTTACTGCCAACAAACTTAACTAACCATCCACCTGCTCCTCCTCCTCCTCCTATACAGGAAAGATCAACTCATATAGATCACATGTGAACTACGTCACTTTGTTGAAATGTTAATATGCTACATATGATATTCAACGTTTCTGTGGTTTGCAGAAACGTTGAATATCTACGTTTTATTCTGGCGACCAGGCTGTCCTCCTGCTTTGTCTCAGCCTGCAGCTTCGTTTACAAGAATTTGACAAATTTTAAGACATGTGGCAAACTCAGATAAACAGTTAGACTACATACAGACAGCTGTCATGATATTAGCTTAACCAGCGCTGTGGTTCTGTAAAACATACCAGCGGCGGATGAGAGACTGTGGACAAAGCAGATGAAAATGTTTCTGCTGGTTGAACAGCTGGTTTGATAAATTTCTTATTGGCTTTTTATTCACAACGGTTTTGTTGCACTGAGTGTAGCTGTCGTCAACTCAAGTAAAACTTTATCTTTCACTTCATCCTAAAAAACTAAAACAAAATATTCTGAATCCTTCTCATGTCAGTATGAAGACTGAAGAAGACACAACAGCGGCTTCAGAGACAATAAATGTATTTTGAGAGTCGTGATGTTTGTAACTTGCGTCCAATCTTCTTCTTTTTCTTCTTCTTCTCCTCAACATCTGTCTGCAGCTCAGCATCCAGCTGTGACCTACAAACTAAATCTGTTTCCAGTCTGTGAAGTCTCGTTTGTTTCAAGGCTTTCAGCAGCAAACAGAGACGAGAAACACAACAACAGCTTTTGATCTTCATCTGGACACAAAAGTCTAATTAGAAAGAACATCAGTAACATTTCATTTAAACCTGATTATCACCCCGTTAATTATCGTTACTGTAGTCAGAATATTATTAATATAAGTTAACGACACAACAATGAACTGAAATCTCTTCTCTGATGAGTAAAATAAATGAGATAATCTCTCTCTTTGTGCTCCAGTGAAGTGTTTCTGTTTTTTTGTCCACAGTGCACAGTGTGGGACTGGGACTCCAACGGCAAACACGACTACATCGGCGAATTCGAGGCGACGTTCAAAGAGATGAGAGGAGCCATCGATGGAAGACAGGTACGCTGCAACTATTGATCTTCATCTTCTTAATAATCATCTTTAAAGAATTATCTGTTGGTTATAAATATCTCTTGGTTCTTGACTGCTGAGCAGATGAAAACATTTCACT
The DNA here is from genome assembly GCF_910596095.1 of Thunnus maccoyii. Taxonomy (NCBI): domain Eukaryota; kingdom Metazoa; phylum Chordata; class Actinopteri; order Scombriformes; family Scombridae; genus Thunnus; species Thunnus maccoyii. Next base: position 1,310,211 of record NC_056542.1, on the reverse strand, counting down.
TTGGGCTCTGAGAAATTATAACCAACATTTCTAACATTTTCTAGACAAAATGATTAATCAAGAAAATAATCAGCAGATTAATCAATAATTGTTTTAATTTATAGCTAATTGTAGCTCTAGTTGTCTTTAACGTTGTTTTACATCAGATAAGAATGAAAGAGGAACATTTTTAACGTATTATGTGATGCAGTTATGTGTTTACTGAATGAAAGTGTTGGTTTATTGTTAAAATGTTGGGTTTTATTATTAGTACATCAGACTCTGTGTGTGTGAGATGGAAGCAGAAAGCTCAACATGAAGTAATATTTTTAAATGTTGTGGTGATATTATTTACTGTGCTGACGTGTTGTTTACTACATGTGTACTGTACGTGAGGAAATATGAGTCTAATATCATGATGATGTTGTCTCAACAAAAAGATCAGAGTTTGATGAGTTCCTTCTAAAAATAAGGAACAGAGTTCAAATATACTGTGGTTGAACGTACCAGGTTTATTATTTTATTAACTTGAGGTGAACATTTGTAGAAATGCTGCCTGCAAGTCAAAATTCAGGGCTTCAACCTGCTGTATACGTTTCATTTGCGGTGTTTTTTTCTACCTTAATGATGAGCTGACATCGGCTCGTTGTGCGCCTCCATAAACTGCCGTTTGTGCTGGAGCCTTGGTTGCTAAGGTGGTTGCTAAGGCGGTTGCTAAGGTGTTTCCATGTGTTGTTCAGCTCCAACATGTTCGGATGGATTTGAGAAGTTGACATTCGGAGTAAAGAAGGAGAAAAAGAAGTGAAATCCTGCTACTATAGTTTGTTTACGTAGCCTCCGGAGCCGGAGGAAGCTTCCTGAAAGCTGACCAATCAGAACAGAGTGGGCTCATCAGGAGGCGGGGCCTTAAAGAGACAGGAGCTAAAACGGCCTGTTTCAGACAGAGGCTGAACTGAGGGGCTGCATAAAGGACCAGTAGAAGATAAATAAGGAGTTTTTAACTGGAAATCATGCAAAGATATTCCAGTAGAGCCCCATCATTTAAAGTACAATAATAAACTGTGAGGAGCAGCAAACTAAACATTCAAAAAAAGATAAAAGACACAGTTACTAAGAGAAAAGACAAACAGCAACAAGCAGCTTCTTCAAACTCCGTATGAAGTCAGTAACTATCAGTCTGCTCGTTAAACACCTGCTCGTTAAGGATCTCACAGGCAGACCTGCTGATTATTATTAAGAGTGACAGCAGAGAGACCAGTGAACGTCCACATCATTGATTCTTATCAGCTGCTCTTCACATATTTTTACACCTCTAAACATGTTGCAGCCAGCACTGAACCTCAGAGCTGCCTGTTAGAAGGTTTTATCTTGATATTTTATGATGTATTTTGTGTAATCAGACAGTTTCTGCACAAAAAAAAAAAAGCTGTTTTGTGATCGTCAACATGTAGCATCAGATTGAGCCCGAGCGCATTTACAATCACATGTCAACAAGTGAAACCAAATGCAAATACACAGAGTATAACTGCTTCGTATTTCATTTATTCATATTCACAGCTGTGTTGACAGCAGATCTGTGGTTGGAGGCTGTTTGCTTCAGACTCCTGAGGGACTCCTGCAGAGTCAGAAATCCTCCTGAAGGAGAAATATCCTTGTGAGGCAGATATCTGTTCACTCTGACAGAAAGTCCTTTTTCTCCTTGAGCTGCAGAATCAATTTAATGGCTCAGTGGGAGTCAGACGGAGCGACACCCACAGCTCCCACACTCCCGACACACACTCACACTCTGTTCTGACCCGGATCAAGTGGCCGCAACCGAACGGACACACACCAACAAAAAGATATTTTATTAAATATAATTAAGCCAAATTGAAGAATTAACTAAACATGTAAATTATGGGGTGTGGAAATCAGTAAGTCAGTGGTGTGTGATGTGCAGGAGTGGAAGATGTGTGTGTGTGTGTGTGTGTGTGTGTGTGTGTGTGTGTGTGTGTGTGTGTGTGTGACGGTGCATAAAAGCAAAGTAAATAACTAAAGTAAGTGAACCGAACCAAACGGGAGCCTGCAGGGAGGCAGAGAGAGAGTGAAAGATGTGTTCCAGGTGTTCCAGGTGTTCCAGGTGTTCCAGGTGTTCCAGGTTACTTTACTCCAATCAATCACCTGCAGGGCGAGTAGAGACACAGGTTGGTAACAGATTGAAACTCCAGATGACTGCAGAGGAACATCACCAGTTAAACCTCAGACAGAGAGCAGGAGGAGACTGAGAGACACCGTCTGATGTTCTGTCTCCTTTTAGCTCTGCTTTGGTCTCCACCATCGAATACTAATACGTTATTCGGCAAAGCACAAATAGTGAGATTTTTTTTTTTTTTTATGAATATTTGTTTCATACAAATATTTTAAAAATTATTTGTTTTTGGGAAGAAGAAAAAAAACATGTCAGATACCAGCGTGCAGGTCGGTTACATCACTATCTCAGTGTCTCTCCTCTGCTCCGCTGTGACGTCTATCAGCAGGTCTCAGTGAGGGGAGTCACATCCACCTGCTACATGACGCACATTTCCTAATTTGGACATCACTTTAATTTTCATCTTTAATCTTTTGAAATTATAAGCGTAATAAAAACAAAAACAGGATTTTAAGCCTCTTTCCACTTTTATTCGAATACAAATACAAATAATTTTGCTGCCTCAACAAATACACATCACATGCACATCACTAATACAGAATCACAACGTCAGGACTCTGATGTTCTTTGAGAAATTTATAATGTAGCACAAAGTCAGAGGTTGTTTATCTGCAGCGCAACAAGCTGGTGAAGCTGTAAACAGAACTGTGTTCCTGCACATGCTCAGTTGCGTCTGCCGTACACAGAACTACTCTCCAGAGACTGAAAACATGATGCTGTTATTAGTCTTTGGAGCCGTTTCTAAACAAACTAACGTGACCAAACTCTTCATGATGAAGGAACATGTGACCCAGTGCAGCGGTGAGACTCACTGACGTGTTTTTAATCAGATATATCAGCTTTGATACACACACAATACTGGTTAGTAAATCAGTTCATTGTTGGTTTGGATCCAAACATGAGATTTGTTGACAAGAAGAAAAATAACATTACCGAACCAAATACAGATACAAATAAGCTTTTACTATCCAGTATGAACAGGAGGAATGATTACAGCGAGGAAAACCTCTTTGAACTCATCCTTTATAACTTCATCTCTTCTTCTGCTGAAACCGTTTAGAGATGCTGGCGTCTGCATTGACTGATTAACCAGCGTTACCCCGCCGCCGCTACGCTAATGTGGCTACAAACCAGCCATCTGCAGCAGATTTTGACCCCGGCCAGTCGAAGCAGAAACGATCTGATCTCCGTTTTGTGCTGCAGCTCCAGGATTCCCATGAAAGCTGCCAATTAGCAGCATGACGTCCTTTTTAAAAAACGCACCTTTGGGGGCTGAACCGCCACCAGGTTTTTGTCGAGACAGACGGCGTGATGTGATTACCCCGCACACACACCGGCGGCAGAGACCGAGCTAATGAAGACACAGCTGTCAGAAAGAAAAGCTGTTTGACAGAAATGAGGCAGTCACTAATTAAACTGCTGCCCGTCCCTGCTTTAACGGCGCTCTGTCTCCAAACATTCAGGTTGTGTGTTTGATCGGGAGATTCCCAGAAGATGACAACATATGGCTGAAAGCACACAAACAATCTGAGGCGGGAGGATTCCTCAGCTGAGCCGCTCTGTCAGCCGTCTCATTACCGGTGACGAGGAGTCCAATATTTCCAGAGTAATGATCCTGTGAGACTGTCGGGATGAAATGATACCACCAGTTTTCTGTCAGAGGGACTCCTCTTCCTCTTCCTCTTCCTCTCTTCAACAAATATCCACCTTCTGCAGGTCAAAGAGGCTGAAAACTGACACACAGAAACAACTGAAGGTGATAAATGCATCATGGTGACTGGAGGATCATTCATTTTGCTGTCACATGGACTCAGGACAAGAAGGAAGCTCTTCTGGAAATTACATTTATATATTACTAAATTATTTTCCCAGTTACATCATGATGACAAACATTAAAGCTGAACTGCAGCGATTTTCCACCTCAGCATGTTTCCAGGTGTATGAAGTAGTATAAGAGCCAGTAATGCTATATATGTTCTTACTAGGGGTGTGCCCGGATACAAATATGTTATTCGGCAAAGCACAAATATTTGTTTCGTACGAATATTTAATTATTTGTTTTTGGGAAGAAGAAAAAAACATGTCAGATACCAGCGTGCAGGTCAGTTACATCACTATCTCAGTGTCTCTCCTCTGCTCCGCTGTGACGTCTATCAGCAGGTCTCAACGAGGGGAGTCACATCCACCTGCTGCATGACGCACATTTCCTTATTTGGACATCACTTTAATTTTCATCTTTAATTCTCTAAAATTAAAAACGTAATAAAAACAAAAACAGGATTTTTAACTTTTATTCAAATACAAATACAAATAATTTTGCTGCCTCAACAAATACAAATACAAATATAAATACAAATACTGGGCTCTCTGCACATCACTAGTTCTTACATTATTTAAGTTCATGCTGCAGTTACTCCACAGTATATGTAAAGTTCAAGTATATTTTGAAGAGGGTTATAGGTGTATATATTTACTATTTTTTCTCTAGAATGCAGGAAAATATATTTTTGTTGTTAGCGACGGTGGGTCGGGACATACAGTAGTTTTAATGCACATGTGCAATAATGCAAAAACGCTAAAGTGTAGAAGAATCTGCAGATATGTTCAGATTGAATCAAGTCTTTGTGACATCGTGACATCGACTCTGTAACGGACCAGCTGGCTTTATGTTCATCCAGCGTTTTCCCGCCTCCGCTGGACTAGTGAGGAATATTCACAAGTCAAAACTAAACTACTCTGTAGATTAAGTGACCCAGAAACTTGAAACTATAAGTGGTAAAAAAAAAGCCTCTGTGTCTCCAGAGTTGGCTGATGATGTCACTGATGATGTCACTGATGATGCCACTTGAGTCGGCGTCAGTTGGGTCTAAAAACTACAAGTTTAGTAAAAAGTAAAAGTAAAAGTAAAGTAAAAACAATGAGGGGGTGTTGAGTCAGAGAGAAGTTTGGTTAGCAGACCTCTGCTTGAGGCTAACAGCTCCAGGCTACATTAGCTGCCACTAGCATGATACAGTTGCATTATGGGTAATATAAGCGCCAGTTTTGACAAGGAAGATGAATGTTTGAAATAAAAAAGACGATATCTCTGATTCTTATACTTCTTTTTAAAATAAGTGTCCATTATAAACACAATAAATGATTCAAAGATTCTGGATTTTTACATACAGGGGAAGAAGGAGATTTTTAAATATTTTAAAATATATCTGCAGATCTTTAATCAGTGTTTTGATGTTTGGAATTTTATTGAGATTTCAGGTTTGTTTCCATGGAGATATTTTTGAGTTTATACAGTGACTTTGATGTTTTCTGGTATTAAAAATATAAATAAGTTATGATCCTTTTCTAGATGAGTTGTTATAGTCGTATGAACAGTGATCACACCTGCAGGCTCTCCTGCCTGTTATGTGAATCCTCTTTCAGTAGGTTTCAGTAATCTCAGGTTTGTTTCCAGCGTTTTATCCTCCGCTGACAGAGCTGCACTGTAAGTCTCTCCACCCTGCTGTTATGAAGCAGAGGAGGAGAACCGTTTCACCCTCCTTCACAGGAAACACACAGAGTCCCGCCGGGGGAAACCTCCTCTGTCTTCTTCTTCTCTCTTCACGTTTTATTTATTGGCCTCCTTCCACAGCTGACAGTCTCCTCCCGGCCCGGCGACACAGAAACAAGAATCCCTCTGAGCCGAAGCCTCCAGAGAGCTCGTCGCTCATCCTCCTCCATCCTCCTCCATCCAACCGCCCAGACACAAACACAGTCGCACGGTCACCGCGGTTACATGTGATGGAGTCAGAGCGAATCCTCGGCGGCCTGTTTGGGCAGCTGAAGGATTGTCTTTTGCTCGGAGGGTTTGTGGTGTGAACATCGCTGTAACAGGCTGAATATAAAGCAGCAGTTCAGCCTGTGTTTCCTCCACCTGCAGGCTGTTTTCACTGTCTTCTGTCTAGAGCTGAAAAATTTAAAAGATTTCATCTAATTACCATTTTAAATTGAGGTTATGCTCTACAATTTAATTTCAGGCCAGTGTTGTTGGTCTATATAGCATTAAAGATTTGAAATGGGTAGAAAAAAATCCTTAATGGACACATATTCTGCACATCTCCAGCTCTATATTTATATTTTTGGACTCTACTGGAATAAAAACTCCTTATTTATCTTCTATTGGTCCTTTATGCAGCCCCTCAGTTCAGCTTCTGTCTGAAACAGGCCGTTTTAGCTCCTGTCTCTTTAAGGCCCCGCCTCCTGATGAGCCCACTCTGTTCTGATTGGTCAGCTTCAGGAAGCTTCCTCCGTAAAACAAAGTACAGTAGCAGGATTTCACTTCTTTTTCTCCTTCTTTATTCCAAATGTCAACTTGTCAAATCCGTCCGTACATGTTGGAGCTGAACAACACCTTAGCAACCACCTTAGCAACCACCTTAGCAAAAAAACCTACAGAGCTGACACCTGTTTATGAGCATGTGCGACGAGCCGATGTCACCTCGTCAGCAAGGTAGAAAAAAAACACAGCAAAGGAAGCGTTTACAGCAGTTAAAGCCCTGAGTTTAGACTTGCAGGCAGAATTTCTACATAATTTGGAACAAGTTTTGGAACTTTGACCATGTTTAACATTTGACATCAGGACAGGATATAAATAACTGAAAATCACTAACAGCATGATAAAATATACAAAGTAATATTACAGGTCATTTGTGCCATTAAGGACATTAATTCTTCTGTTAAGGTGTAAAAATCAAACTTTAATGCAGGAGACAGTTTCATCCTGTTAATGTACGCTTTAAAAGAACATTTCTTCTAACTTTGAACTATTCTGTAGTTGACAGTTGAGCTGCAAACATTAGTTATTTATTGATTAATCAGTTAATCATTTTGAATATTTCTTTGTCCAAATTCTTTTGTTCTAGTTTGTTAAATGACATTTTAAAAAATCATCTTTGGCTTTGGAAACACTGATTCATCTTTTTCACCTTTTTCTGACATTTTATGGACCAAACAAACTAATCGAGATAATAATCAATAGATTGATTGATAATGAAAATAATCGTTGCAGTTCTAGATGCCATGTGTAGATATTGTATTTTAACAGAATGTAATCCAGCATTTTGGAACATTTTGAAGAGTCAACCTTCTTTATAATGTCGACTAAAAGTCATTAAGAGTAAATGAGTGCAGCTGAGCAGCTAATGAGCTGAGCTGCAGGACAAGATGTGTTCATGGTTGTGAGTTTAGATAAGAAGGAGAGTTTAACAGGAAGCTGATGTGGTTGTTGTTCAGAGAGTTGATGCTCTTGTGTTGAGTAGCAGGATGCGATCAGGCTCAGTGTGACCGACTGAACGATACTTCATCCAAATAATGTCAAACTAATTAAATGTGTACATTTCTGCCTTTTGGTTTCAGATTTTTTCTCCCTTAAACATTTGAAAATAAATATTTTATGACCAAAACAAACGTAGAAGCCATCGTTCCCTATGAACTGTTATGATCATGAGCCGTCTGATGTGTTCAGGGATTTAGTTTTAAATTGACTCTGATCTTTTGTGAACCGAATCAAACCCCGACAGAAACGATCCGTGTGCATGAGAGAGAGAGAGAGAAGGTTATTAATGGAGTCATAGAGGCTTTTCTGATTATGATCCAAAACTGAGGAGGAAAAATATCGATATGATGCGTTCATGCACCTGCGGAGAATGAAAGGAGCAGCGTTTCCTGTCTGAAACATAAACACAACACATCCCCGAGACGCTGCTGCTTTTGTTTCCCTCCACAATGTCTGTCAGTCAGGCCTTTGTAATGTTATGTAATCCAACACACACACACACACACACACACACACACACACACACACACACACACACACAGATCCAGAGGAATAATTAGTGTGTTCACCTGGAAGCAGCAGCTGCTTGATGCTGCCGTCTGTAAACATCTTTTATTTCACGTCGTCTACGAACAGTTAACTGATGACATGAAGCGTCTTTGTTTAAACGAGCATCATGTTGAACTGAAGTCGCACTTTGAAGAAGAGTCCAACTGTAAAACCTCATGTCTGGAGGAGAGAAGAGAGCTGCAGCATGTTAGTGGAATTTCAAAATAAATGTAGTTAAGCAGACTGTTATTTGTCACCTTGAAAAGATAAATATTCTTGTCTTGTCGTGTGTTTGGTGTGAAAGAAAGAACTGAAGACAAGCTAGAGGTCACCTGGATCAGTCCGCTGGGATCAGCGCTCGGCTGCAAAGACAATTTCACAAAGTAGCCGAACTGTAATGACAACTTCCTGTCTGTCACGTGATGCACACTGAGCGGCTGTAACACGATGAATAAATGTTTCTGAGTGAAATGATTTGTTTTATTATCAGAATTTGATCCATTTGGCCTGATAACATTTAAAAGGTCTTTTAAGAAATATTTATAGGCGTCTAAAACCGCTGCGTGATTAAATTATTTTATCCTCGTTAAAATGAACGAGCCGCGGGCTCGGCCGGCGGAAGTCTCTACTGAGCATGCTCTGTAATGATCAGGAAGCATGAGCGACATCCGAGTCATTTCTTTACAACAAGAAGAAGATTTTTTAGCTTCATTGGTCATCTGAATGAACAGGACGCCGTGTTTGTAGTCCAGTATCCAGTTCATCCATACTGGGGACTTTAAAGGAAGTGATGGTTCTGTGAACGTGTGAACAACTTCTCTGATTTATACTAAATATCTGTCTGTTCATCTGTTACTGGTGTGTGTGTGTGTGTTGCAGGTGCAGTGGCCGTGCATTAATCCCAAATACAAGGTGAAGAAGAAGAATTACAAGAACTCCGGGATCGTCATCCTCAACCAGTGCAAGGTGACCAACATGTTTATTTTCTGTCCTTTCATCTCAGTTTGAAGCATTTTACTTTAAACCTGATTCATCCAGCAGAGGTGAAGCTTTACTTCTGGGTTTTTTCGTTGGCGTCTGGCTGACAGACTGTTGGAGGAACCAATTATTGTAGCTCTGAGCTGCGTGACTAACCTGACATTTCCTGCCAGACGACGCTGAGCGAGGGGGGGAGTCTGGGGAATCCTGCCACCGTTGATATGGATGAAAGCCAGATGACATTTAGCCTGATGACACTTGACACCTACCTGAAGAGCTTTCACTTTAAAACAAGTTAACAGTCGTTTGAGAGAGGAAGCGGCGCCGAATGAGGCGTCGCAAACAACACGGAAACAAATTACAGAGCCGGCTGTGAAGGACGGGAGGTAATTTAAAACTTGATAGATGAGCCGTTGGAGAGGAAACGAGAGGACGCAGGAAATGAAAGCAAATGTTTTGAGAGCAGGAGGTGAGTTAGTGCGGAGACGACAGAATGAGAGCAGGTTTACTAACGAACGGCAGGTAACGACCGGTCGATCCTCCTTTCATCTGCTTATGTTTAATGATAATCCAGAAAGATGATTAACTCTGATCTCATTCTGTCAGTTTGACCTTAAAACCATCAGGAGGTGTTGGGAGGAGACTGCAGGCTGGAGAACATTCTGCTTTATTTAAGCAGGATCCAACAAAACCGAACTGAAAACCAGGACGAAGATACAAACCGAACCAAGAGCAGGCTGAGAGCTGATTGGCTGACGGGACTAACGAGACTGACACAGAACCATAATCATGAACAAACTCACATGAACACAAAATAAACTCCAGCGTACGATGCTGTCGACTGAAACATGAAGTCCAGTCTCACACAGGCAGAAACGCCTGAGGCCAACTGGTGGAGGGACAGTCAGACTGGTGGAGGGACAGTCAGACTGGGACAGAACCAGAACATGAGGAGCAGCGTTCCTGCTTCCTGCTGTGATAATGTATTTATATTCTTCACAACTCTGCATTATAATGACCTGTTCATCCTGACTGAAGTAGGAATAATAATAATAATAATAATAATAATAATAAATGAGATTTATACAGCGTCTCTCAGAACACCCGAGGACGCTTTACAAAAAAGGAGAAGAAGAAAACAGGAAGGTTTTGAGGGTTTGAAGGAGTCCAGAGGAGGAGAGTTCCAGAGGGTGGGGGCCGCCACACTGAAGGCTCTGCTGGTGAGGGGGGGACCGAGAGTGGCTCCGAGTCCCGAGGCTTTGTGTTGGTGGAGGAGGTCTGAAGGTACTGTGGGGCGGGGGTTTTACTGGGAACCCCAACAGGACTCCATCGCAGTAGTCCAGATGATTTGAGATGAAGTCATGGATCAAGGTCTCGGCGACGGCGTTTGAGAGTGACGGCCGGAGTCGTGAGATGTTGTTGAGGTGGAAAAAGGCGGATTTGATGTGTGACCGGAAGGAGAGCGTAGAGTCCAGGATGACGCCCACATCCTGGACGCACATGTTAACACAGACAGTTGATGAGAAGCGTTCTTTATCCTCCGACTGCCTGGATATGTTGAACTTCATCCCTCTGCTGCAGGAGGAAAGTTTCTCTGAGCTAATCTGTGACATCACAACTAGTCTGGAGCCAATCAGGGCCCAGTATACAACTTGAAGCCTCCAGATTAAAAACACTGAGATGAAGTTTACAGTGAAGGAGGATGTTCATAGATTGTGAATGTTTAATGGGGGGGGGGGGTAAATGTCATTTTAAGGATTTCTAACATGGTGAAACAATTTATTATTCCAAACAGAGTTATGTCTGGAGGGGATCTTTAACTTATTCAACTGACTTTTTATCTTCCTTATTAAATTTAAGTTCAGCTGAAAAGTAAGTGGTGTTGCAGTGTCGGGGCGGCGGGGCGGCGGGGGCGGCGGGGCGGCGGGGGCGGTGGGGGCGGGGCTCCACTCTAAAATCTGGCCCAGGGCATAAACATGGTCAGGACTGAGGAGAGTCTGGTTCTAAAGGCTGCAGCTGGGTGAATCTGATTGGATGTTAGCAGTCAGCTGATGGACGAGTCAGTGAGGATGAAGCATGAATGAAAACAGCTGATGAAGGTTTGACTTCATCATCTGATGTCATTTAAATATTCATAAACGCCAGTCTGTTTTTATTTCCTGTCTGCAGATCATCAAGATGCACTCCTTCCTGGATTACATCATGGGAGGCTGTCAGATCCAGTTTACAGTGAGCGCGCACACACACACACACACACACACACACACACACACACTAACACACACACACACACACACACTAACACACACACACACACACTAACACACACACGCTAACACACACACACACACACTAACACACACACACTAACACACACACACACACACTAACACACACACACTAACACACACACACTAACACACACACACTAACACACACACACAGATTCAGGTCACACTCCGGTCGTCTTCCTGTTTCATTTTACCGCCAGGAGAACGCGAACTAAATAGCTCTGACGTCTCCATGGAAACAGTAACCACGGCGACACCATCCATCATCCATCTGACTGTCCCAGTTAGCATCGGCATCTCTCACTGAGGTCGCACCAGTTAAACCAGTCAGACTAATTATGAAGTCAGCCTTAAAAGACCATCATAAAGAAATGATTCTCCCAGTTTGATGTGAAGATTCTGACCAAATGTTTCCTCCAGGAAATAAACTCGTCCTCTCTGAGTCTTCCTCACTGAGTCTTCCTCGCTGAGTCTTCCTCGCTGAGTCTTCCTCGCCAAGTCTTCCTCACTGAGTCTTCCTCACTGAGTCTTCCTCGCTGAGTCTTCCTCGCCAAGTCTTCCTCACTGAGTCTTCCTCACTGAGTCTTCCTCACTGAGTCTTCCTCACTGAGTCTTCCTCAGCTGTTACTGACGCAGCTTCATGTATCCGTTGAAGCTGCGGTTTTCAAACTGTGACGCGGAGAGAAAAAACTCCTTCAACTCATAACTCAGTCAGAGAAAGAGTTCATTGATTAATGGATTAGTCGATCAAATCTGTAACGATTTTAATAATTGATTAATCGTGTCGGTGGTGGCAGATTTCCTGCTTGTTATAAACGGAGGTCTGATGCTCTTAATGACAGTTTTTACATTTTATAGACTAAATGGTTAATTCATTAAATTATTATCATATGATTCAGTGTGACTTTCACTTCCTGAGGATGTCACATGATCAATATGTCTGATTGTCCGTCACCAGTAGGAACCAGAGAAAGAAGCTGCTAACAGCTGATTCTCAGGACTTTAATGGAGACTATCGACTAAAAGAAGAACGGCAGCTAACTCACTGAATCCTGTTTACAGCCCCAAAGCATTATGGGAATTGTAGTTCTAAAACTGAGAGCTAATTAAGAGCTGCTGCTGCTCAGGTTAGTAGAATCTCCTCAAAAACTCCAAACTGACAGTTTCACAGTTTATGAAACTGATCATTTTGATAAATTAGTTTCAGTTTTGTAAACTTTTTCTCCTCCAACGTAACATCCTTCCTTCAGTCAGGCGGCGACACAAACACGGTGTCGCTCTCCGTCTTCCTGTTGTCAACACATGTAAACACGTAAGTCAACACCGCCGCGCAAAGCTGCAGCGACGGCGGCTTCGCTCTCCCTCAGCGCTTAAATGTTTAATCAGCAGCAGCGTCGTTGGTGGAAACACGTCTCTGAAACCAGCCAGAAGAAGAAGAAGAAGATGAATAAAAGAGAAGAAGTTTGTTTTCTGAAAGGTCTTTTTTTAAAACAGTCCAGAGAGGCTTCATCACTCAGGAGGCTCAGAAACTCACTTAACATGTAAACAAGTGAGGAAGCTTCAGTTCAGCAGGAACAACAGGAAGTCAGGTGTGTTTGTGTGCAGCGGCGCGTCCAATCAGCTGCTCTCCAGAGGAAACTCAGACTGCAGGTTATTCTAGTTCACAGACGTCTGAAAAGAAGAACACATCAGACTGTTTTCTTTCTTCTTGGATTTAAAAGACAAACACTTTACAAAGCCGATGAATCAAGAAAGAAGAACGTTGAGTTCCAGTTGAAAACAGCTGTAAGCGCTCAAACACAAACACAGAGAAACAAACTGCCGACACAAACACACCAGGAACGTGCTGAACATACAGTATCTGTGTGAATCCTCAGTGTTAGTGAATACAGACCTGAAATATGCTGCCAGTGCTACAAAATATTCTGATTTATTAATAAGGGATGATGAACATCAATGTGATCCTCAAAATGTCAAAGAGAAAACGTCAAATATTTAAAATATAATATATATATAAGATGTGATTCAGCTCCAACATGTACGGATGGATTTGAGAAGTTGACATTTGGAGTAAAGAAGGAGAAAAAGAAGTGAAATCCTGCTACTATAGTTTGTTTACGTAGCCTCCGGAGCCGGAGGAAGCTTCCTGAAAGCTGACCAATCAGAACAGAGTGGGCTCATCAGGAGGCGGGGCCTTAAAGAGACAGGAGCTAAAACGGCCTGTTTCAGACAGAGGCTGAACTGAGGGGCTGCATAAAGGACCAGTAGAAGATAAATAAGGAGTTTTTAACTGGAAATCATGCAGAGATATTCCAGTAGAGCCCCAGAATATAAATATAGAGCTGGAAATGAGCAGAATACGTCGTCTTTAAGTTCAACCATGAACCCTGCTAGACCTCTTGTGTCACAGTAACATCATGAAAGCTGACTTGAGCTGACGCTGGTCTCTGATTGGTTGTCATCCCTGCAGGTAGCCATCGACTTCACGGCGTCTAACGGAGATCCTCGTAACAGCTGCTCGCTGCACTACATCCACCCGTACCAGCCCAACGAGTACCTGAAGGCTCTGGTGGCTGTGGGCGAGATCTGCCAGGACTACGACAGGTCGGTCATCATTACATTGAATGAGAGGGTTCCCAGTGTTCCCAGTGTGTCCATATGAACAGTGAAAGAGGTTTTCCTTGCTGTAATCATTCCTCCTGTTCATACTGGATATTAAAAGATCCTTCAAATGTGTTTTCAATGGAAGTGATGGAGGATAAAATAACACAGTGTGTCCACACAGTCATTTAAAGGTTGATGTGAAGCTTATATGAGGCTTCAGAAAATGTTGAACTGTTCCTTTAAGACAAAACAACAGCAGAACATTAACATATCTCCTCTACAGAGCAAAGCTGTTTGGTCCTAAACGACTTGTCTTGTATTTCTGAGAAGTTTCCGTCTCTTTTCTCACTCGTACGAAGCGAGCAGGAAGTAATCACTCACACAGCCAATCAGATGTGATTTCTCTGCTTTGTGTTGAAGGAGCGACAGTCTGAATGAGCTCGTTAACTCCTGCTGGCAGCCAATCACGATCCCTCCTCCTGCGTGTCTTTTCCATTTTAACCTCCGGACTGACCGTCTGCTTCTTTTTTTTTCTTCTTTTCTTCTCTCAGTGATAAAATGTTCCCGGCGTTCGGCTTCGGCGCTCAGATCCCTCCTGACTACAAGGTAATTTAACAGCTCAGCTCGCCGTCTCTCTCCCAGCATGCTCTCTGTCAGCGAGGGGGAAGCCTGGAGAGGCCGAGTGATTACCGGTCCGCCTCCGCCTCCTCCTCGCCCCGGGGGGGTCCTGCTGGTTGAATAGTAACCCCCTTCCCATGATGCCATGCAGGGGCACAGCGGCTGTATTCATGTTTCATATTTTACTTTTCAATGCAGTCTAAGCAGCTTCCATTGTCGTGTATTCACAGAGGAGAAGTTAGAAAATGCTAATAACACACTTACAAAAGTGTTTTTCTGTCAGTTTGGTGCACAGCTCTGAATACTACATTACCCATGAGCCTCTGCTGCTGTTTTATGGAAGAGCGAGCCAGAACAGGTGCTAATTTCCGGAGGCTCATGTGAAAAAATGAAAGAACAAACATTAAAGGAAACAACTTCTAAATAAATACCAAAAAACACGCAAAAAGAAAAATGCTACAAAGCTAATTGCTACACAGGAAGTGCTCCGGGCCACTAGGGGCAGTCGTGAGAGCAAGTTTCTCTTAAAGTTGATGCTTTCGCTCTCGTGAGTGCTTTGTCCTGAAGGGCTTCCGTACTAATCAGAGTGGTAATGAACAACCAAGAATCTGAAAATAAATGATTTAATCTGTGCTTGTTAGAGAATTTTAAGCTCTGTGATTGGATGTTTCTTCTCAAAATACAACTTGGGAGTCGTAGTTCATTTAAGTTTTTCTTGTAGTTTTGTATCAAAGAACCTGATATTTTCCAACATAGTTCATCTCTTGTTCTGATGATTCAGGAGTGAATCACTGACATCATCTATGAGGAAAAATGAACTTAATTGATTAATCTATCAATCAGAACTCGTGGATTTATGATAAATATAAGAATCATTCACAAAAAAGAGGAGAGTGGATGTTTGGTTGCAGACAGTTTCTTCTTACATTACGTTTGTTTACTCTATGAAATGAATACAGCATCAGTCTGTGGACCGTTGCCCTTGGCAACTGGTGAGTAACTGACACTTCCTGTACAGCAGCTGCCCTGATGTCACCTCCCAGTGATGTACAGCTCACAATTAAACCGTCCAGCCTCACCTGAGAGAGAGAGAGAGAGAGAGAGAGAGGAGCAGACAATCAGCCGCTCAGATTAGATATCAAGAAGAAGAAAATGAAAGAGGCTGGAAACAAGATGGAGAGACAGAGAGACAGAGAGAGAGAGTGGTTATTTCATTGTTGAAGCTTTTTTTTTTGGATGCAGAGATCAAACAGACTTGTTCCCCCCCCCCCCCCCCCCTCCTCCTCCCTCTCCAGGTCTCCCACGACTTTGCGGTGAATTTTAACGAGGAGAACCCGGAGTGTGCAGGTAGGAGCTTTGATTCCCTTCTGTCTTTGAAAAACGACTCAAATATCTGATAGAGAGCCTCAGGGGGAGACTCTTTGATCGGAGGATTAGTTTCAGGATGACGAGGCTGCGGGTCGAAGGAGCTCCATCGATCTGAAGCCTTTAATGACAGAAGCATCTCCAGGTGACTCAGGCTCAGGTGTGAATGATGCAGGTAAACTGGAGGCTGCTGTTCATCCTGCAGAATGAGAACAACACGGACGAGTCCTCTGTTGACTAATAAGATGTTTATGTGTAAATAGAAACAGAGAGACGCCCCAAAACTGGAATTCATGCAGTGCATTACTACCTCAAAACATACATCTGAATAATAATGAATGAATAAATAATTTAAATAAATTCCTTTATTTTAAAATTTAAATTTTGCTATTAAACACTTAAAATAGTTGAAATATTTTAAGAAGTTTAGTGAAAGAAGTTGAAGTTTTAGTTTATGTGTAAATACCAAATGAGGTTGAGGTAGAATAGTGGAAGTGTAATGTAGCATCAGATGCTTACTGCGTACTTAAGTACAGTACTTAAGTATAGTACTTAAGTATAGTACTTAAGTATAGTACTTAGTAAATGTACTTAGTTACTTTCCACCGCTGGTAGAGACAGGTCATCTCTCTTCAGCTGTTTGGTTGTTGAAGACAAAAAGAAAATGATTCAGTTAGCTAACATAGCCTAGCTTAGCACAAAGACTGGAAGCAGAGGGAAACTGCTAGCTTAGCGCCATCAAAAAAAGAAAAAAGTCCACCATCTAACAAGCAGTCTGTCTGATTTCCACACTGAACTTTCTTGTTTATTGATCATGTCTAGAAACAGAAATGCACCAAGGAGACGTTGTGGTTTTAGCAGTTAGCAGTTAGCTTTGAAGCTAATCGTTGACCTAAACGCAGCGTCACTGACTCTGATACTGATGGACCGCTCTCGAGCTTGTTAGCTAACAACCATGAATGTATAATAAGAGCTGGATAGGGCGCCGCCGCTCAGCCTTGCAGCCAGTTTTTCCCAGTGGCCACTCGCGGTATTGCAGCGAAAAATCCCCCCGCGGCCCAGAGAGGATTTTCCTCACAGACCACTATTGTAAAAGAGACGTCTGTAAAACTGCAAACAACATCAATTATGACTCTTTCTATTAAGAACTTTTGATCCATGGAGGTTTTATGTTTGTAAAACTTTCCTCGAGCCGAGAAAAGTGATTTAAAAATCTGTGACATCATCACAATGTAAAGTCTATGGGCTGAGCGGGAGCTTGTGGGCGGGGCCAGCGGGGGAAACACTACTGCGCATATTCAGTGGGACGCACAACGTGGAAGCAAACCAGGAAGCTAGAAACTTTTTTTGGTGTATGCGCCAGGCGAGTAATTCCTATAGGACTGAATGGGCGCCATTTTTAGTCCGGTATCCAGCTCTTATAATACATCCATGCTAACAACATGTGAACAGCAGTTGCTGCTAAGCTAACAGTTTCCTCATGTTGTTCCCTGTTTATCGGGTCAGAGAGAGAGAGACAAACTGTGTTCAGCTGAAGGTCTCTCATCCTCTCGGACACTAAAGGTCATTGATCGGCTCTCGGAGACACTTCAGCACTCTTAATTAAAGCTGAGAGTGAGTGTGATGCTGTTCTCTGTGACCTTCAGACACTAAATCACATCACTGCTGCCTCCGGGCATCCTGGGACACATCCAGAAAGTGAACTTGAACGCTCCTCCAGAGGCTTCTGTTTCTGGCTTCTTGTTTCATGGAGCAAAATTTAATTAAACTAGAAGCGTCGTGCTGCGCAGCTCACCTGCAGTGAGGATGTAAACATGTCAAATGTTTTGAGGACATTTGAAGGCTGTAGTCACTGAAGGCTTTCTGTGTGAAAACTATGCAAATGTGTCACAGTTTGATCCAGAATTGTTGCTGTTGAAGACTCAGTATTGATCCCTGCAGGGAACCAATCAGAAACAGCTGTGATATAGTAGATGTGGAGTGTTTGTGCCTTTAAATATATTTAGCAGAACAGTCGTTCATCTAGATGCAGCTGTAATGCTGCGCTCACATGGATTCAGGAAGATGGTAGACGGCAAACTCGATATCATTTTAATGGATGAGATGACGGCAACGGTAACGATAGACAGCATTGCCTTCAAAAGTTAAAATATTGTAAGTTTTTGCCGTCCGGATGTTTTTGTAGATCTGGACAAGAAGCAACAACATCCAGAATTATATGATCAGATGGAGCAAGAGGCTGAACTGAAACCTGCCTTCATCCATCTTCATCCATCTTCATCCATCTTCATCCATCTTCATTCATCTTCATTCATCTTCATCTCCTGGATGAGCTGTTTCCTGCTCTCAGCAGAACAAGTAGCACCGCATGTGCTTTTGAATTCAATGTTAAGTTTGCAGTAGAATAATAAGAGGAAGCTGTTTTATAGCTACAAACATTACTAGAATAATTACAAAAAATAATAGACATGAAATAATTGTATTTAATATTTATTTAATATCATAGCAACATATCTTCATGCATGTTTTGAGTGTGAAGGCAGCAGAGGTCAGGTCTCAGCAGTGTTTCTGCCTCCTGGGCTGCTGCTGCTGTGTTTCTTTTTCCTCCTAAAACTTTCTCTTTAAATCCTGGATCAGCTGTACCTTCCTCCCTCCATCACATCCTGCCTCCGCTCTGCTAATTCCTTCACATAAAAGCCTTCCTTTTAAAAGTCTGACAGAACACGGAGCAGAACTTGCTCGGTGTTAATTACAGTAATTGTGTTTTTAACGACACACCATGAGGACGTAAAAGCAGCCAAACTAACAGAACTACATGATCATTACTGTCATGTGAAGCAGCAACAAGCTAATGTTGGATAAACTGGATGGTTACAACAACACTGATGCCAATTTAAACACCTGAAGAACTTTTGCTTGCTACTTACTCATATATATGATCCTCTGAGCTCTGGTTCATTGGTCTGTCTCCAGTCTGCCTGTTGGAGGGTTTGAACATGTAAAGTCGTTTTCAGCCTCCACTAACACGCTGGTTGAGATGTAAAGATGCAGTTAGTTCATCCCGTCAGCAGCCGTCTCCACATGAAGAGCTCAGAAATCAGACCGGACGTCTCCTGCCAGACGTTCATTGGTGTGATTTGTATTGTTGCTGTTGTGTCCCCGTCAGGTATCCAGGGCGTGGTGGAGGCCTACCAGGCCTGCCTCCCGAAGCTGCAGCTCTACGGCCCCACAAACATCGCCCCCATCATCCAGAAGGTCGCCAACTCCGCCTCGCAGGAAGTCCACACCAAAGAGGCCATGGTGAGAGAGTCACCATGTTCAACGATCCATCTTCATTTAGTCTGCTGCCGTTTGTTGCTTTCACACTGACTCTCAACTCATCTGTGAACCAGGAAACTCACTTCTCTAAACTCACTTCTCTAAACTCACTTCTCTAAACTCACTCTTCTCTACATGAAACCAAACGCGTTGCTGAGGAGCAGCGACAGGTTGTCATCTGATGCTGTTTGGGCAGATTCGTCCAAAGCGATCAGGTTGAAAGTCGGCGTAGGAGGTAAAGTGTCGAGCTTCAGGGACCGACTTCCTTTAGCTTGTTGAAGTTTAGTTTTGTTTCACTGAACGTCAACCATGAAGTGAAGGTAAAAGTTGATCTGAGACGTTCCAGCACATCAACAGACATCAACAGACAGACATGAAGTGTGCAGCATTACAGCCGAACGTCCTCCAACAACACCTGCCATCATGTTCCGAATCTGCTCATCTGAACTGATTTTAGATAAACAGATCATTTATTTATCTTGAGGGAAATTCACGTGTTGTCGCAGCTCCATAAAACCAAGATAATAATAACATGTTATAAAGCAACATAACAAGAAAACTGAATCTAAGAAAACCAAAAGAATAATTCCAGTTGTAACGACAGTAATGATACAATAAATACAAAAAAAACAAAACAGAAAGCTGGATGTGATTGAACAGAATGTTACTTCTTTATATGTATTTATTGTAAATACTTCAGGTCTGATCAGTCATCGACGGTTTCGGTTCAACAGCTTCATCACTTTTAGTTTTTGTTTGCTTAGATTCAGTTTTCTTGTCACGTTGTTTTATATAACATGTTATTAATCATGTTGTTTGGTTCATGTGAATTTCCCTCCAGATAAATAAAGTATTGATCTGTCTGAACGACTGAACTGTAGATGTTTAGGTTGGTTTGATCAAACTGACATCTCACTGCCACCAGTCGGCGCAGCAGGAACTGGAAACTATTTTAACTGTTAATCTATTGCTTTTAATCTATATTAGAAATGTTTTACTTTTAGAAAACTGTTTCTTAATTATTTGGACTCTTGTCATGATCATCACTCCAGTCTGGATAATAAGCTGACATGGTCGTTGCCGTCTGGTTCACTGAGCTGACGCTACTCAGCATGTCTGTTCATTTCAGCGTTCTTAACCTTCATGTAGTTAGTTGTATGATGAAGACAATAACTTAAAGAAATATAGTTCTTCAGAGGGGGAGAGAGATTTTGTGCATGAAGACGTTTATCCCAGGATCCACCTGAACGTCTCTCCTCCCAACGCCACAATCACGACGCTCTTTTATTACATCGGGCTCTGTTGGCAGTCGACCAGCTTACGCCGCTGAAACATAAGACACTACTTTTTAGATGAGATTACTTCGGAGTACCTGCAGGAAACAGAAGTACTGGTTCTCCTGGTCTGGAATCACTGCTCTAGAAAACAAATCTGATTCTTCTTCAGATTTTCTGATTGACTTAAAACAGCAGCTGCATTTAAAACTGAACATGTTAAAATGGTCAAACATCTGCTGACCGGTTTTATGTTCTTTCGTCTCGCAGCAATACTTCATCCTGCTGATCCTGACGGACGGCGTCATCACCGACATGGCCGACACCAGGGAGGCCATCGTCCAGGCCTCCCACCTCCCCATGTCCGTCATCATCGTCGGCATCGGGAACGCCGACTTCAGCGACATGCAGATGCTGGACGGCGATGACGGGATCCTGCGCTCACCCAAAGGAGAACCCGTCCTCCGAGACATCGTCCAGTTCGTCCCCTTCCGCAACTTCAAACACGTGAGTCTCCGCGAAGGACTTTCAAAAAAATAAATATAAATATAAATATAATTAAAGCTGCAAGCAGCGTTGGTCGGGACCTCGCACTCTGGCCCGTCGGGATCAGATCATTTTGCTTTTTAAAATGAGGGCTATTTCTTACATGTATGGTGTGCTTTTATTTTGATAGTTTGATTGACATGTGTACTGTCAGGTGTGTAGAGACAATAAGTAACTGCAGCTGGACACAGAAAAATACTCATATATTTGAATGGAGAGTGTGAGTGAACCCACACCTTTTTGAACATTTACTGCTTCCACATAGTTTTAGATACAAACTTCATTTGAACTTTAAATGAGCCACGAGACTTTGACCTACAAATCTTGAAAATGATAGTTTTTTCTATCTTTCATTGTTTTTGAGATATTAGAGTGTGAGTTTTAAAGTCTTTTCTTGCTCCTCCTGTGATTTTATAATGAGTGTGTATTGCAGAATGTTTCACAGCACTGAGGGAGTGACATCACCAGGAGCAGTTGGAGAGGAGGATTTTAGAGTACGCTTCTGGTGAAATCTCCTCATAAATCCCATGACTTTGGCCAAATCTTACATTAATAATCATATTTTAGTAGGAAATTATGTTGCAAATCCATTGATACAGGTTTGAAAGTGGTCAGACTTATAGTTTAGATGTCAGAAGCCTCTGTTTGACACAAAGTTCATGCCCATAGATTGCCTCCCTATTGGTTTACATTGTAAGGGTGATGTGGTACTGCAACTTTCAGGGCTTATAAAATCCAAACCGTTCGAGTAATTACAAAGTTTTTAACAACTTTTTTTCAGCACAGTGTCATAAGTCACGTATTAAAGTTTGAAGCCGATACCATTAACGCCCTCAGAGGAGATAGCATTTGTTCGGGGGCCAAAATTGGGGCAAAGTCTTATTTTGAAAGGACTAATTGTGGACTTCCTGTTGGATTTAGGTCAGGGGTGTCAGCATATGATTTGTAGGTCTTGATGAGATGAGTTTTGGTTTGATCTCTCTACGACATTCCTACGGGCCGTGGCGGCCATATTAGTTACATAGGTGGCGCTAGAGAGCACAATTTGGCACTTTGGGGGTTCATTTTTACATTTTATCAAATTTTTCACCAGACCTGATGTGCGTGCCAAAGTTGGTGAGTTTTTGAGCATGTTTAGGGGGTCAAATTTAGGGTTTAAGTGGCGTAATAATAAAGAGAGAAAGAAAGAAAGAAAGAAACATGCGAAAAACAATAGTAGTAGTAGTAGGCAGTAGTCCTCTGCCTTTTGGGCTCGGTCCCTAATAAATACAGTTCTTAGTTAAACACAGACAAGCATTAATCATCATCATTTGAGCCTTTCTGCTTCAGACTTACATTGAGGGCTGCTCCTGCAGGGGTTGATGATGGAAGATGTTTAGGGGGTCAAATTTAGGTCTGAAGTGGCGTAATAATAAAGAAAGAAACAAACAAACACACGAAAAACAATAGGGTCCTCGCCCTTAGGCACGTAGAGCTGCTCCTGCAGGGGTTGATGATGGAAGATGATGTGATTCCTAATCCTGTTACAAAGCTCTGATTGGTCAACTGTTTCCATAATCATCACTGGAGCAGCGTGATATAAAGATAGTTAATATTTAGGAACATTCAGCTGTTTACAGCCTCAGTTGTCCATAAATCTTTAAATATGGACACCAGCTGGTGTGTTAATTTGTCAGATTTTATTTTATGAGTGTATATATAAATTTGTGCGACCCTGCAGTATCTGTGGATGACTGAGACATGCTGGGAGACCAGTAAACCCAGCAGAGATGAGAAAGTGTTTTAAATTCAGGATGGGAGCATATTGGAAGAGGAGGAGGACGTGATGAGAGAGAGAGAGAGAGAGAGAGAGAGAGAGGGAAGTTATTGAAGAAAATGAGTTTTCACTCTATAAGAAGGCAATCTGCCAGCCAATCTTAAGTGGCACATGTTTTATTTCTCTCAAGTGTATTTTCAGTCTGTAACGAGTCTGAAGGTTAGCGACTGTACAGAACAGTGCAGATTTATTTTCACCAGTTTGGACTCATTTTAGAGATGCTGGATATATTTTCCCTCCAGGGTTTAATCTGTGTGATGAATGAGTTTCTGTCTTTGGCCCAAAAGGAAGCGATTTTCATTTGACAGCAGCAGAACGAGGCGAGCGGCTCTCAGTGACACTGACACAGTTAACGGCTGCTGTCTGTGAATTCTCCCAAAAGCAAGAAACAGAAATATTCAATTCAGGATTTAAAAGCAGGACGTTTGCGTTCCTGCAATAAAAAAAACTCTGATTTCTGTATTTACAACTAATTAACAGCAAATATTCTGTACCTTGATTATGCTTTTTATCAACGTATCTTCAAAAAATAAAAACACATCTGCAAAACGTCACATTAAACTTTTTTTTTTTTTAATAATATCAGCTTGGACGCCATGGAGACAACCAATCAGGTTTAACATGTATGTTACAGCTGATTGTCACCATCAACAGTGTGGGATGGAGCTTTATTTAATCAGACAGACTCAGCAAACAGAAACAACAGCAGACAAATAATTAATAAAATCAGTTACAGGAGTCATAAAGAACATCACAAGAAGAATGAAAGACTGTAGTTTGAGGGCAGTTTGCAGTTTGTTCCATTTGAAACCAGTTCTGGGTTGAAACGAGAGATGTGAGGTAGTTTGGAAGCTTTATAGATGGTTTTTTCCATCAGGGCTTTGGAACGACCTGCCTGAGGAGATAAAGCTGCAGAATCACTGACTTCTTTTAAATCACTTCTTAAAATCCATTTTTACAGACTTGCTTTTATTTAACGTTGTCTTTCAAGCATCTTCATATTGTCTTTTAATCTTTTTTATCATCTCTCTGTTGTTTGTTGTGTCTTTGCTTTGCATTGGATTACTTTTGCTTTGTCTGTCAAAACAGTGTTTTTAAAGGTGCTATATAAATAAAGATTATTATTATTATAATATCATCAGATGGTTATTTCTTCTTGTCAGTAAGGATCCAACCAAGCCAGTGATACATTAGTGATGAACCAGCTACCAGGATGAAATCTGATGCATCGAATCACACACAGCAGCTCAGGAATGAGACAAAAAATGACAAAATGCAAAGACGCCGACAAGCTTCAGACTTGTGAGACAGTTAGACATGTCAACTTGTTTTTACGTCCTCTATAAAGGAGACCAGAGGTCAGTCTGCAGCTGCCAACACTCAGATTAATTCTGACTATAATAAAACTTCAATAAAAAATGCTGATTAAATGAATCTGCAGAAAGCTTTTGGTTTCATGGTGAACAGTAATGAAGAAAATCAATCTAATAACTGATGAGATGATGGTAAAATATTCAGCTGAAACAGAAGTGAAGGTGATTAATGTTAAATATGCTGTAAAATAAAAGTCCCATCATGCAGCTGGTTTCTGTCTGACTGACGTTTGCTCGGTCTTCTTCCTCCTCAGGCGTCTCCAGCGGCTCTGGCTAAGAGCGTGCTGGCAGAAGTGCCCAACCAGGTGGTTGACTACTACAACAGTAAGGGCATCAAGCCCAAAGTGCCCAGCGAGTACCAGTCTTCCAGGCCGTTTGGCCCCTGAGAGCCGCCGCCGCCGCCGCCGCCGCTGCTCCCGGACAGCACAACAACTCCTGGACTGAGAAAAATGTTTACTGTTTTCTGTTCTTTGTTAAAGTGACGTTAAAGGTGCTACACGCAGCGTTTCACTACGACGAGGCGGCTCATCTTAGACATGAATCTAATCACAGACAGTTTACATCAGGATTCATTTATCTGACTTCAGACTTCATAAAGAGTCGAGGCTGAACTGTAAACGTGTGTTAGAGAGTTTCTCTAAATGGCGAAACACACCAAACACATCAGATTGCAAACACAACGCACCACACAGACAACCTTTGCTGCTTTTCTGCACATTAGTGCATGTTGACACTGAGAAGTCGGACAGATCGACGTCCTGATGACGATGCTGATGCTGCCTCCAGTCTGAGATTATGAAGAAACACCTGAACATGTTGTGATGAGGAAACTATTTTCAGTGTAAAGTAGCTAAAGCTGGTTCGCTAGATGTTACAACATAATGAAAACCACTAATTTACTATCATAATGAAACTACATATAAATAAGATGTTTAAAATGAAGTCAAACTAAGCTTTACTGACTATAATTAGCTATTATTGTTTAATTGCTTAATCTTCCTCTAATATTAAATATCCTGAACAGAAGACCTGCGTCTGTTTTCACCAAAACATCAAACTTAAATCATTAATTGAATCACTGAGAATCAGTCGCACAGTCACTGAGAAATAAAGTAACAACATTTCAGATCAAATCATGTGACTGCAGTCAGCTGATCACTGACGCAGCTTCAGTTTAAAGGAAACTGTCATATTAACCGTCCAGTTTTATAAAGCTCTGCTCTGACGCAGTCGTCACGCAGGAGTCGATGGTACAGATAAGTTATTATTGATCAGCTGATCCACATAGAAAACGTTTTTGACGTCTCATCGATCAGAAACGCCTCCATTTTATCAAACGCATCAATGCAAACTGACTCTGAGACGCGGCGGCCATGTTCTCTTCAACTCTGAGTCTCTTCTTTTTTCTCTCTGGCGCATTTAGTGAAGTGAAATTTGCACAAACATCTGTTTAAATCACATGAATCTGCTGTTTCTATGTTCTGAACTTATGAACAGTATCTATATTGATCGATCGGCTCTTCACTCGCTACGGTTGGCGGCAAATAAAACCAATGAATCAATAAACACAAACGACTCCTGACATGAAAACTATTTTGGTTCAGAGAGTTTGTGTCAGTGGTTTGTCCTCTCAGCTCGTCTGAGTCGGTGCAGATTAACGGATTGAACACGTCTCGCTTTCTTTACGTGGATCAGCAGGAAGGTTAGTTTAGTCGCTCGTAAACATGATGTTTGATCTTATAATTGTTCTGAACGTCCAAACTTGAAGGTGGTCTTCATCCTCCTCATACAGCTGACCATCGCTGGGAGACGTTGGTGTAAATGTTGTGAAGGTGTGTTGGGGAGCAACTGTGAAGCTATGAGAGCGTACTGGTCCCTTAACTGGTTAACTGGTAGTGAGTCAGTCAGCCTGGTGAGCATGTGGCATGTTGCTGCTGGATTAGCATGTTAGCGGTTATGCTAACGTGCACTAAACTTTTCCACTTTTTCAGACATTTTCAAATCTTTTGTTTCAAGACTTTCTGAACCAGCAGTTACGAGGACGATCTTCATCTCATCTCAGTCTAATTTAAGCTGCGTGTAAGGAAATGCTAACTGTAGCACCTTTAGCGTCTGTCGTGCATGCGGGGGCCCAGACAGGCTTCTATCTGTGGGGCAGAGTGTAACGTTCAGGAACGTTTAATAAAGCACACAAACACACATCACTGACCAACAATCCAGACGCTGCTTCCCTGCAGACAGCATGACAGGCGGGGAAACAGTCGATGAAGGAATGTATGAACCCCCTGCTCCCCCTCTTCTTCTTCTTCTTCTTCTGGTTTGTTTTTATAAGAGTTTATCGAGATTTTGCTAAATTTCGTAAAGGTTCGTACGTTGTTAAAGCATTTTGGATCTCTGCCAGGTGAACAAGCGAGCTGCCTTCACAGACGTCTGCAATCCTCTACTGTTTTTTTTTTTTTCTAAAGGCGAGGCAGATGCATGAACTGTTGTTTTGCATGCAGATCTCCATGCGGGACCTTGTGGTTTCTGTTTCCTGGTAGTGAATAATATGAGTAATAATGACGTTTACAATGTTACCCGACGATGGGGCTGTTCTACTCTGACGCATGTTCACATGTCAATGGAAATGTGTGAGTAGCTTTAAAAGCACAAGCTGAGTATGTTTGGAGAGATTTATAGATTATGCTGATAGATCATTTTGTGCCAGAACACCTTCCCGCCTCTCTTCCTGTCTTTATATTTCTGATCACTGGAACAATCACATCTTCTTCTCTTCATCTGTAAAGGATGTTTCTTTATTTTTAAAATGAAGTTTTAGGATGTTAACACTGTTACAGCTCGTATTTTTATGTTTGTATTTATCTTAATTTTACTTTCACTGAGTGTTGATTTTTTTTTCCTGATAAATGAAGAGAGAAGAGACGGTGGACAGGTGTTGGGTCACATGACTTATCGTTGTGTTGACATGCAGTTATTGTGTGCAAAACAATGACAAAGTGACATTATGATAATAAAAGTTTTATCAGTAACATCCGAGTGTCTCAGTGTTTTAATGAGCTCCGTCAGATTAACATTCAGAAAAACCTTCAAGCAGAAAAACAAACAAACAGACGGAGCTGAGAGTCAATAAACAAGCAGACGTCTGTTTGTTGTGTTAATATTTGACTGAAACGACTCAGAGCAGCTGCTGACATTAACATCAAGAATCACACAGGATGATTCAGGACTTTATGACATAATCACACAATAACTGAGCAGGTAGAGATGCTGCTGACCAGATGTTTACTGCACATCTGGAGTTTTGCTTTACTAAAAAAAAATGACATGAAACTCAGAATTGTAGTATGAAGAATGACTTTATTATCATTATGATGACCCTGATGAAGTGTTGCTGGAGTTCTTTGGAAGTAGGTGATGTTGTGTCAGAGACTCTGAATCATGAAACTCCAGTTCAAAGCTCGTCAGAGCTGCTGAACCTTGTTGGTTTAACAAAAACTCAACTGGTAACGATTCCTGATCAGTGTTTATCTAAAACTTGCTGCTAGATATCGATAGATTACGACACGTTTTAATTTGCATATCATCACCTTCCTTAAATAACGGCCCGAGTCATTTTTTGACAAAAATGATTTTTTTGCCTAAATCGTCTCCTCATGATGTGACCTCTGGTAAAATCACCCACATCCTCAGGTGAACAGATCATGTGATTCTACTCCTGTAGTATAACAGCGTAGTCATTTAGTCTTTTTATTCAGCATTTTAGTCAGTAAAATATCTAAGTCTGTGCCGCTAGCATTTAGCAGAGTGGAAAGGCTTTCTACTCTTTTCTGCCTTATAAACAATATTTCATCTACAGTTTTTGTCTCATTTTTTCTACATTAAATGATCTAATGAAGAAAGATAGAAATGATGTGTATAACTAAAACAAATTACAAATAAGGCTCCTCTTTACTTTTGTGTTTTTATTTAATGAAAATCTCATTTGAACATAATATTATTAATCATAACATCATTTAATTGTAGTATTATAGTAGCCTGATGTGCAGCTTGATGATTTATTTGTGTTTTCTGAGAAACCTGAAAAAATGACTGAGGCCGTTATTTTAGGAAGGAGACAATATCTGTAACATAATGATTTACAAATATACAAGATTATACATACAATTATATATCTTATACAAGATAAGTTAATCTTAATTGAACTGTCTCTATTATTACTTATTATTATTGTTCAAGCAACTATCATCTCGTCAAGTCAAATAAATGTATTTATAGAAACATTTAAAAACAACTTACAGAGAAAGAATGAAACATGATTAATGAGGATCAAGTCAAAATGAATAAAAAATATCGATTAGAATAAATATAATTTGGATAAAACACAACAGCTTTAACAGAACAAATAAATCAACAAAAAATGCATTTAAAAGTCTGTGTGAAGCTTCTATTCAGCTTCAGCAGTCTGAGTTAGTCATATCAAGTGGATATCTGACACATTTACAGTCTTTTTAGCATCAAATTCCCTCTTTGTGTTTCCTCGGACAGTGTTTCCCTGTTGAGCTGCAGGTGGAAGTATAGTAACAAAAAGAGGGACTTTGGCACTAAAATGACTGTAACGTTGAAAGACACCCTTAATGCTATAAGATAGCGTTTGTTCGGGGGCCAAAATTGACAGGCTAATTGCAGACTTCCTGTTGGATTTAGGTCAGGGGTGTCAGCATATGATTTGTAGTTTTGGTTCGATCTTTAGTTACATAGGTGGCACTAGAGAGCACATTTTGGCACTTTGGGGGTTTATTTTTACATTTTATCAAATTTTTTACCAGACCTGATGTGCGTGCCAAATTTGGTGAGTTTTTGAGCATGTTTAGGGGGTCAAATTTAGGTCTGAAGTGGCGTAATAATAAAGAAAGAAGAAGAGGAAGAAAAAGAAGAAGAAAGAAACAACAGATGCAAGAGGGTCTTTGCCCCTTTGGGGCTCAGGCCCTGATGAGATCCAGAATAGGTGAAAAGATCACAGATTGGATTTAGGTCTGATGTCCCGTAATAATAAAGAAAGAAACAATTTACAGTCCATTTAGCATCAAATTCCCTCTTTGTGTTTCCTCGGACAGTGTTTCCCTGTTGAGCTGCAGGTGGAAGTATAGTAACAAAAAGAGGAACTTTGGCACTAAAAAGACTGTAACGTTGAAAGATATCTACTTGATTTGACTCATTTGGACGCTGAAGCTTCATATTAGCTTCAGACTGTGGATTTTGTCCTCCATCACTTCCATTGTAAGGTCATTATGAAGGGATCTTCTACTGGTCAGTATGAACAGGAGGAATGATTACAGCAAGAAAAACAGCTTTAATGTTCATTATATTCATTATATTATATATTAACAGACCAATCGATCATGTTGAGCTGCAGGTTTAGCAAATAGTTTCCAGTGTTTGTCTAATGTGAGTCTGTCTTTAAGGAAGAAAACAATCTCATCACATCTTCAATATGTATCTTATACTCTTCCCTTATTGTTCTAAAGGTTCACTTAGTAGCTGTAGTGGAGCTTTCGAGCAAATTCAAAATGATCTTCATCAGCAGTTGTCTGGAATTTCTGAACACTTTTTAACTTCAAAGAACCTCAAATCTGCCTTCAGGAAGATGGTTCAGGTTTTATTATATTTAAGAAAAAAGGCCATTAACTTGTTTTGAGGGAGAATTAAGTCGTTGTGTGTTTGTTGAACTGTGTTGTTGAGAGAACAGAGAAACATGAGGAGGATTTTCCAGCTGTCCCAACATCCTCCGTGTGATTCAAACAGCAGCAGCAGTAATTAAAACCTGAAGCTGTTTGTTGGGAGGCGTGACGGCTTCAAGAAGAAGAAGAAGAGGAGGAGACGGATGACAGGAGGTTATTTACTCTGTCAGCCGGACAAAAGACATAAACCTGCTGTCACAGCAAACACACCATGACGGCTTTGTTAAACCTGAAGCTGCTCACAGTTTCAAATATATCAGCACAGAACAGAGAGAGAAGATTAATATCCCCGAACATTTAATATGTCAACATTGGTTCAAAAAACATAAACAGGAAGTGAACAGCCATCTCTCACGTTGTTTTCTTGACGTGACGTCTGAGTCAGAAAGATTTAACTTTTAATTAAACATTTTCCCTCGTTTGTCTAAAGTCGTTCATTCAGTGATCCTCAGCAGGACCATTTAAAGGTAAACGCAGCAGAACACTGATCTCAACAAAACATGACTCTAAATGCTTCAGATTAAATATATGAACAGAGCTGCTGAGACGATGTTGGACTGATGTAACAAACAGCTGGAGACAGTTTCTGACGTCTCAACTTCTAGTAAGTAATAATAACTACAGTAACTGCATTAATAACCACAATATCAGCAATAATAACTGCAATAACAGTAATAATAACTACAATTACAGCAATAATAACTACAGTAACTACAATTACAGCAATAATAACTACAATAACAGCAATAATAACTACAATTACAGTAATAATAACTACAGTAACCACAATAACTGCAATAACAGTAATAATAACTACAATAACTGCAATAATAACTACAATTACAGCAATAATAACTAAAATAACTGCAATAATAACTACAATAACAGTAATAATAACTACAATTACAGCAATAATAACTAAAATAACTGCATTAATAACTACAATAACTGCAATAATAACTAAAATAAGTGCAATAACAATTACAATATCAGCAATAATAACTGCAATAACAGTAATAATAACTACAATTACAGCATTAATAACTACAATAACTGCAATAATAACTACAATTACAGCAATAATAACTGCAATAACTGCAATAATAACCACAATTACAGCAATAATAACTACAATAACTGCAATAATAACTACAATAACTGCATTAATAACTACAATAACTGCAATAATAACTACAATTACAGCAATAATAACTGCAATAACTGCAATAATAACTACAATTACAGCAATAATAACTACAATAACAGCGAGTGGGTAGTCTGACCACTCGAGAAGTTCGTACATATCGGACATTTAAAAGACTCGTTCAAAAAGATTTGTTTGTTCATTTTCACTGATTGACAGTTGCTCTCTGAGTCAGACGTTTGGAGCTTCAGTTTAAAGTATGAAGTGTGATTTGTGAGATGTAAAGATCGTAATCTGAAGTCTGATCCGGTCGCTTTGTGACCGACGTCGTCACTTGTTTGTCATAAACCAAAGAAGCAAAAATGTTTGTGATGTGAGAGAAACGAAGGAAAATCTGAGAACGAACGTCTCTACAACATCGACTCAAGGAGCCAAACAAAACCAGAACCTGATGTTAGCTTCATCTAACGAACTTCACTTACCCGCACCTCTCCATCAGCATCTCACACAGAGTTTTCACTCCTTTCTTTCTATTTTCTTCTTTGTTTTTTAGCTGTTTTAGAACAAACTGCTCTGCATATTAACTATGGATGTATTAGTACATGCAGCTGGTTGTCGTCCATGTTTGTTTTATTTATTTATAATTTATAATTGGTGTCGTTCTGGCAGGATTTACAGGTTGTTTACCTGCAGAACTCCAGACATTCAGTGTGTTTGTGCTTCTTCCTCACTGTTGAAGACGAGGCTTCAGGTTTGTCTCCAGCTTGAGTTTAATGTTACTGATTATGACACCTGAGCTGTTAGCATGATTTAGCTGAAGTAGCTAATGTTTGTTCTCAGTAAGCTAGCGTTCGCTGTTCCCAGAGAAGGTCCAGACTCCAAACAGAAAACAGAAAAGATGGCGTCTGGTCAGTCTCAGTTGTTAGAATCAACACTTTTGCTGGACGACGCTGCGTTTGGGAGACCTACTGACTGAACGCAGAGTGAAATGAATCAGGATTTATGGTTCTTAATTGGTTTTTTTGATGCAGAAAACAAGCGTCAAGCAAAAAATATTAAGATTTTAGCAAGATCAGATTAATTGATCCATGTGGAGAAAAGGCTGATTGATTTGTTTCTCTCAAACTACAAATATGACGAGAGAAAAACAGAAGAGTTATTCAGTCCAGTGTTTATCTTCTATACCAGACACACAGTGAAAAATCTCAAGAAAACTTGTCATCAAACTTTCCTCCCAGTGACGCCACAGTCACCACAGTAAACTTCCTTCATCTGTCTTTGCATGAATCAGCAGAAACGTCTCATTCATGTCGAGACTGTTTCTCTAAAACTCCAGAGTACTTTGACCCGACGTGACCTTCATTAACACAGTTTAATTAAAGAAGGTTCAGCAGGTCGTTAATTAGCTCGGCTGACGAGTGCCGGAGACGCCTACACTAATGAGGAGGTTAACGAGGAGCAGCCAATAGGAGGCCAGCGTGCAGCTCTCGGAGGATGTTTAAACCGAACTTTAATGTTTCAGGAGATTATGTCGCTGTGTTTATAGTTATCATCACTGCTCTGTTACCATGGAGATAATGCATTTTCAAAACAACACCGAAGACAAAATAATAAAACTCAGTTTAGAGTCCAATCAGATTTCAGATGATTAAAAAACAAAACTATTCAGAGACTCAAATCACACATTGTAATATCTGATTAAAATGTGTGGATGATAAAATGTGAGGCTCAGATTGAGTTTGGTTATTTTCAAAGGTAAAATGAAAAGGAAACATATTCTGCACATTTCCAGCTCTATATTTATATTCTGGGGCTCTACTGGAATATCTTTGCATGATCTCCAGTTAAAAACTCCTTATTTATCTTCTACTGGTCCTTTATGCAGCCCCTCAGTTCAGCCTCTGTCTGAAACAGGCCGTTTTAGCTCCTGTCTCTTTAAGGCCCCGCCTCTGTTCTGATTGGTCAGCTTTCAGGAAGCTTCCTACGTAAACAAACTATAGTAGCAGGATTTCACTTCTTTTTCTCCTTCTTTACTCCAAATGTCAACTTCTCAAATCCATCCGTACATGTTGGAGCTGAACAACACATGGAAACACCTTAGCAACCACCTTAGCAACCACCTTAGCAACAAAGTTTACAAAACGGATGCATGTTTATGGACATGTAACGAGCTGATAAAAAACATTACAACAGTCAGTAATGAATGAAATTAAGGACTGTCCTCAAAATCAGTCATTATAGCAAACACCTAAAACAACATGTTTACATTTCCGTGAAGCTTCCTCGAGCAGCTGTAGATGATGATAACGGAGGAAATCAGCGGACGTTGTTACCTTATCAGACCTTTATTGAACAGCTGTTAGTGGAGAGTTGGACAATAACCCAACAGTGGACGTTGCCACAGGAGACGCTGTTTGTTTCCTGTTTCCAACATGAGTCGGGACAGTTTTTTAAAAAGCGTAAATATGATCGTCCCCTAACCTTTAACCCTGTGGTTATTATTGTAGCCATGACGACGAAGGTGGTCTAACTTTAAGGAAGTAGTAACTTTAACCCACCACATGTTTTGTTGTATCAAATTGTTGCAGAAAAAGGTACCAGAGCAAAAAACTCTCTTTTGAAAATAAAAAGGGAGTCAGAGGTCCAAGCAGCAAAGTGTTCTTTAATGCCGGCAAAAAAGGGGAGCAAGTAGCACTTTTACAAAGAACCAAATCGCTCCAAAGGTTTTTCTTTGGGGCATTGTTTTTATGCCCTTGGGTCGGCTTAGGTCACACCTTATCATCCACCCTCCCTAATTTTTGACCAATTATTATGTTACTTTTATCTCCGTCACTCGTTGTTGGTCAAAACTCTTCAAAACAGGTTTTGAGCTGTTTGAGGATATGTACTGGCATATTCAATTCTACCTGATTATATCCAATTTTTATATATAAGTATTGGGAATCATTTTACACCATTATTGCCAAGTTGTCTTCTGGCCTTTTATTTTTTTTATAAGTTATTCTAGTCATTTTACACCCTTATTTCTTGATCTCCTCCAGAGAGTATGTTTGAAAGGTGAAGACTTTAGCAGACCCAAGCAAAGTGACATGTAATACAAACACACTCAAATTTCTCCAGTGTATGATTATGATTCTTCTACCGTGCCTCTATACGTACATTGTGATTAAATATGGTTCATGAGATTATAACTACACCAATACAAATTGTATCACACTAGCCCTTATTGCTTATAAACTTATAAAATCAATCTGCATAGCTTAATATTGTCTTTAAGCACACCAATGACTTTTAATGAAAATACACCACATGTTTCTCTAACCTTAACAAAGTGATCATTTTAACCTAAACCATCATCTTTCAACCCAACCAGACCTGAACCAGCGCTGTCACATCATAAAGCATCATTATTGTTGATTAGTGATGTGTAACGCTCAGAAAACGCTCCTACGTGTCATTCAGGAGTCACACAGTCAAACCACCGATCTGCTCTATTAATGTACTCGGTTGGTTGTGGGTCTCAGTCTTGACAGCACTGGTCAGATGTTACAGATGCAGGTGTTAGACTGGTGCACATGTAGCAGTCAGCAGGTTTTGATGGTTATTGTGAATGAGCCTGCAGCTGATATGCAGACAGATTCCCGATACACATCTCAAGCTTTTCCACTAATTGACAGTAACGCAGCCAGCAGTAAATGTGGCAGAGCAGGCATGGTTGGAAACATGGATTTAAATAATGCAGGTTCCAAAATATTCATAAACCCTGTTTTGTAAATGTTTTATGAGGAAGGAAATACATTCAACATGTTTGGCAGGTTTCAGGGATGCACACAATGTGAGAAACACTGAATATTAACAGTGTGTGTCTTTCCTGCTGCAACATGACACACAGCAGCTCCATACAGAGATCACACTGAATATCACTGGAACACCAGATTAATGTCACTATAACACCACCTTAATATCACTATAATACCACCTTAATGTCACTATAATACCACCTTAATATCACTATAATACCACCTTAATGTCACTATAATACCACCTTAATATCACTATAATACCACCTTAATATCACTATAATACCACCTTAATATCACTATAATACCACCTTAATGTCACTATAACACCACCTTAATATCACTATAATACCACCGTAATATCACTATAACACCACCGTAATATCACTATAACACCACCGTAATATCACTATAACACCACCTTAATGTCACCATAATACCACCTTAATGTCACCATAATACCACCTTAATGTCACTATAATACCACCTTAATGTCACTATAACACCACCTTAATATCACTATAATACCACCTTAATGTCACTATAATACCACCTTAATGTCACTATAACACCACCTTAATATCACTATAATACCACCTTAATGTCACTATAATACCACCTTAATGTCACTATAACACCACCTTAATATCACTATAATACCACCTTAATGTCACTATAACACCACCTTAATATCACTATAACACCATATAAATATCACTATAAGACCATATAAATATCACTATAACACCATATAAATATCACTATAACACCACCTTAATATCACTATAACACCATATAAATATCACTATAAGACCATATAAATATCACTATAACACCATATAAATATCACTATAACACCACCTTAATATCACTATAACACCATATAAATATCACTATAAGACCATATAAATATCACTATAACACCATATAAATATCACTATAACACCACCTTAATATCACTATAACACCATATAAATATCACTATAACACCATATAAATATCACTATAAGACCATATAATTATCACTATAACACCATATAAATATCATTATAAGACCATATAAATATCACTATAACACCATATAAATATCACTATAACACCATATTAATATCACTATAACACCGTATAAATATCACTATAACACCATATAAATATCACTATAACACCATATAAATATCATTATAAGACCATATAAATATCACTATAACACCACCTTAATATCACTATAAGACCATATAAATATCACTATAACACCATATTAATATCACTATGACACCGTATTAATATAAAATGAACTCTCTCGTGTTCTTTCTCCTGACAAACAGCTGAAAACATCAGAACTTTTATTTTGATATCTTTTCTGTTTCGGGGTCGACTTCTGTTCATTTAAATGAAATCATTAATTTTTCTTTGTGAAACGACGTCTCACTGTTTCATAACATTATCACATATTTACATTTATTACACTCTGTCTTTAATGGTACTTTAAATACTGCATTTTCCCTCTTTCTTCTAATTTTATCCTTTACTTCTGTCTTTCTTCCTTTTCTTTCTGCCAATTTCAACCATATAAATACTTAAAGCACATATATAATTGAAGAATAACTGCTTTATTATCCTTTTTGACCCTCTACTTTCTGTTTCATCACATGTCAGTTTCAGTTTTCAGTGCTGCCACCGTACAAATATTACTACTGATTTATTTATTCAAATATTGCTTTAAATTAATAATAATGAAGAAACATCTGGAGGAAGAATCCACCACACAGTGGAAACTACAGCCAGCTTCCCTCTGTGTGTGTGTGTGTGTGTGTGTGTGTGTGTGTGTGTGTTGGCAGCAGCGTTTTGTTGAATATGATAATGAGTTTCCTCTGTGGAGCAGCGAGCTGTCACTCAGCTCGTCTCTCTCATCCTGTTCCAGTATCAGCAGCTGCCAGCTGACACCACCACTGAAAACACTCATCTCATCTCCTGAGAACCAGACCTAAATCTTCCTGCAACTTACATAAAATCTATAACATTTGGTGTAAGTGGACCTGAAATATGAAAGATGAAAATCATAAGTCTAAAAAAAATATATATGTTGCTCAAGTTTCACACACAAAGTACGTCCACCACATGGCCAGAAATATGTGGACACCCATGAGATATCGTAAAATGTGATTGTGGCTGCAGAGATTTGCACAAGAGCATCAGTGAGACCCAACACTGATCAGCTGGTTGATAACACGTATACTGCTCTAAACTATAGTGATGGTTTGGGAATATTTTTTGATTTATCCAAAGCTTTCAGTACCATGGATTATAATAATAATAATACATTTTATTTGACATTTGTAGAGCTCTTTTCAAGACACTCCAAGATGTTTATCGTCATAATATTTTGATCACTAAGTTGTCACATTATGGTTTTCATGGGCTGACTTACAAACCATATAACTCATGAGAAACAATATGTAAATGTAAATGACTTGTGAGACGGTGTCCCACAGGGATCCATTCTTGGACCTTTTTTGTTCCTCGTCTACATTAATGACTTGTTCACGGCATCGCCATCTTTGTTTCTGTCACTCTTTGCTGACGATACTAGTTTGTTTCTTTCACAATTACATTTTTTCACACTTATTTCGGAGGCAAATTCTGAATTAAATAAAATTTCTGAATGGTTTAAATTAAATAAATTTTCCTCAAATGTTAATAAGTCTAATTTTATGATATTCACTGCCAAAAAAAAGTAACTGTCAGTGTAATTTATGCCTTTTCATTGGAAATAGCTCAATCCTTCAGGTCTCATCTACAAGATCTCTTGCTGGTTTACTTCAATCAATTAGTATTGTCAATAAAATAAGTGTCACAGTGTTGTGGTGTTATTACAGTGGTTTTATGGCAATGTTAAGGTGGTGTTATGATGATATTATGGTGATATTAACATAGTGTTATAGTGATATAACAGTGATTTTATGGTGGCATTAAGGTGGAATAATGGTGATATGGAGGTGATATAATGATGATATTAAGGTGGAATTATGGTGGTATTAAGGTGGTATGATGGTGATAGTGAGGTGGTATAATGATGACATTAAGGTGGAATTATGGTGTTATTACGGTGGTTTTATGGCAATGTTAAGTTGGTATTATGATGATATTATGGTGATATTAACATAGTGTTATGGTGATATTACAGTGATTTTATGGTGGCATTGTGGTGAAGTTAAGGTGGAATAATGGTGATAGTCAGGTGGTATAATGACATTAAGGTGGAATTATGGTGTTTTTATGGTGGTTTTATGGCAACGTTAAGCTGGTGTTATGATGATATTTAGTTGGTATTATGATGATATTATGGTGATATTAACATAGTGTTATGGTGATATTACAGTGATTCTATGGTGGGGTTATGGCGATGTTAAGGTGGTATAATGGTGACATTGAGGTGGTATAATGATGGCATTAAGGTGGAATTATGGTGGTATTAAGGTGGTATTTCTAGCTGAGGCTGAACACTGAGCTTCCTGTCTCTGCTCAGCAGGAGGATGTTTAATCTTTGTTGCTGGTATTGATCAGTCAGAGCTGGAGGTGGAGGCTGAGATGTGTGTGTGAGATAATCTCTCAAAGAGTGTGTGCAGCTAAATGGATTACTGGACAACTGGAGGACTGAGTGTGTTCTTATCAGTGTGTGTGTGTGTGACTTTCAGAGTGCAGTCAGGGGTAAATGTGTCTCTAATACAACAGAAACCTGCACTCAGCAGTTTGTCTTGTATTTTTTGGGAGAAAGGAAGCAGAGAAAACTATCTGATCATTCATTCGTACATAAGTGTTTCAATCTGAGTTTAAAATGATCCCAGTAATGATCCACTTTGAGTTCTGTACACATTGATCACTGAGCAGAGACAGAAATCTGTCCAAGAAAAAAAAGAGTTGAAGTGAAACCTCAACTTCCAGGTTTTGTTCCAGAAGTAAGAAAACATCATCCAGAATTCCACTGACAAATAACTAAAAGTCCAGATTTGGAACATAAACCTACTCAACAGTATGTTGTGTTGTTCTCTCCATATGTTTATACTGTCTGAAGATGGTCATGTTTTAAAAACAATCTAGCAGCCTTTCAACAAACAGCATTTATATATATATATATATATTCATAATAAAAAATAAATAATAATAGCAGATCATTAAAAAATCTTACTTATTATATACTTATATATTGTCATATACTGTATATACTATTATATCCGTCCTTATCAAAACATATGGAGAGAACATCATGACATACTGTTGAGTGAAGTTATGTTCCAAGGCTGGATTTTTATTTATTTACATTATTGTTAATATATTGTTAATGTCAGTCAGGATTTTATGGTTTTCATACCTCAGGAACAGGATGTGGAGGTTCTGGTTTCACTTCAAATCCCTGTAGATTATAAATTCTAAGACAACTGGGTGGTAAAAATATTCTACCAGATATACATTTAATATAAGTATCTGCATACATGTGAAAACCTGCATCATGTCAATTCTATAAAGAAACTGAAGAGGACCCAGGACAGAACCCTGAGGAACTCCTGTTTTACTAGTTTGACCTACTATCCATGTGGACTGTATCTCTGTATGAAGCTCATTGTTCAGTAATAATTACAGGCTGTTTTGTCATTTAAATCCTGTCTGGAGTGACATTCTTGTATTTTAAAAAGTGGATCTCTGAGTTTTTTTCTTCAGCTACGTTTTATCAGCTCATCGTGAAATCTGACGTTTGTGTGAAAATGAAGGAAGTCAAAAATGTTTTTGATATTATTGTTGATATTTTATTTCATTTATTTTATTTGTAAGGGACCATGTACAGTATTAAACATAACTGTTACCATTTGATGTACCCTAACGCTAGCTGCTAGCTTGGTTAGCATGATGCATTTATAGTCTATGCTTAACTGTGATAATGCAAATGCGAAAAAAGAGTCTTAAAACCATTAAAACAAAATGTAATTACTGAAAAAACTGAACATCTTACGCCTTGGAGGATCTTTTATTACAACCGAATGTGACGGCTACGGCTAAACTCTTATTCTGAGAGTTAGCTAACCAATGTTGTCGTGGTAGCGTCAATCACAACATATCTACGCCTTAAAGCATACCCTGCTTTACCATCTGTTTTACTCTAAATGGGACCATAATTTACAAAATGAGCATCATGTTGTATTGAAGAAGACTTGGAACTTCAGGGCCAAAATAAGATAAACAAAGAGTTTTAATTGTGAATCAGGCAGCATGCGACTGTGATATTTGAGTAATTGCCGTTTTTATGTGTAGGTGTGTATGCACAGTATGTATATAAATATATAGGCCTATACAACATATGAGAGTGCATGTGAATGTATGTATATATGTATATACTGTATATATACAGTACCAGTCAAGAGTTTGGACACAGTTTCTCATTGAAGGGAATGGGAAGGTGTGACCTAATTGTCTCTGATATTGATTGTTATTGACAGACTGAAATAAATTTCTACTTCAATATAGGCATCTGTTCTCTTTCAGACCCATTTTTACAACATATTTGTTTACATTTTGTCTAATAGTCTCCATTAAAAGTCATTTGTTAGCATCATACAAAATAATCCCCCTCAATCATCACTAATGACCCACTAGAAGTGTGTGAAACAAACAGAAAATAATGTTTTATTCATTCGATTCATGGCTTTGTTCCCTCTCTTCATTCACTCTCTAGCTCACTCGACCACCTCTGCTCTCTCTCTCTCTCGCTCTGGCGTCGTTGAGCCGGGGAGGAGGGACCAGCTTTGAATAGTGTGTACAAACAGCAACCGACACAATTCCTGCATAGTATACCTGTACGGTTCGTCTCAGCTGGCGGCTGTAATCTCCCCGATGAGTCGCTGGCGTGCAGACGAGGTGCAGCGTAATCTCCATTTTATTATTGACCAGGCATCTCTGAGGGCAGATTACACTTCCTCCGTCTTTGTTCAGGTCATCTGAGGCAGCAGCTGCTTCGTCCTGATAAATAAACCTTTAGAGAGGCAGAGAGGACGCTTCTCTCAGCAGCCGCAGGGATTTCCTCACATACCTGAACAATCTCAACAACAGGATCAATGTTTCCTCCGTGTCTGTCGAGCAGGACCGTGTGGTCGCTGCCCTCCTGCAAATCCAGCTCTGAAATCACTTGTTATTGTTGTGTTATGTGTATACATCATATGAATCATTCATAATTACAGAAACGTGTGTTCGTCTGTGTGCTGAAGGACGTACTTTTCTCCACCTGACGGCAGGTTGTGTGTAATAGAAAACGTTAGCCTAGCCACTAGCCACCAGCAGTTAGCTCTCTGCTGCACTGCACGGTGCCTGTTCACGGCCCAAAATACACAAAGCTACCCAGGACCGTCGCCCCACCTGGTGGAAAAGTCATGTCATCCCACTGCTCTGGAGGCTGCACCAGACTCCCTCTTTGTGTTTCCTGTCTGAGCCGCAGCAGAGCGTCCTTGTTGTTTCCTTTTGTCGCAGAGACAAAACACCATCCACACCTGATTTGTGTCACTCTGATAAAGCCTTATATCATCTTCAGTGAATATCGTGTACAGTGAGTAATCTGTGATGTGTAAGAACACCGGTGTTCAGACAGAAAGGCAAAGTGAATGTTAGAGGCTTACAGAGTCAATCCAGTGTTTGGCAACTTTTAAGACCCGTTGGTGACAAATCTAGCGACTTTTTGTACAGACTTAACTCCTCTACTTGGAAGAAGTCGTCATTATTTCTCAGTGAACGGGCTTTAATGTGGCTCTCTGTACTGACTGTGTTCAGTCAACCAATCATCGGGAACTCCTTCTCCTCTGTTTTTATTCAAAGTGATTCAACCTGACTATTTAAGTCTGATTTTGTCAAAACAGACACATTTAATAATAATGAGTTTATTCCAGTGTATCATCTTATCATCTGCATAAAACAGGTATTAGTATCAGAGGTAGATTTAGATGCATATTGAGGATATCAATAAATATCAGCTGATGATATATCTAGTTCCAGTCAGTTCTGACTTCTTGTATAATTACATTATGACATTATAACAAATATGCAGATTAGCTTCGAGCTAGCTTTAGCTACTTTCCATAGAAAATGACTGGCGATGCTGGGAAAGACACGATTAGATGCAAATTATCCCGGAGCGGCTCGAACTGACGGGTCTGCACACGTTAAAGAACAAAAATGATCACATGACCCGCAGCTTTATGAATCTGTTATATCAACATAAAGAGTCGGAGGAAGAGGAGACAAACTGGAGGGAAATAACAGGCAGAATAACACACACACACACACACACACACACACACACGTTGATAACTACACTGTAAAAACTTACTGTGATTTTTACAGTAATCGTGCAGAAACAGTAAATTACTGTGGATTTTACAGCCATTTTTTTTACAGTGTAGCTCACAACAGTCATAATTCACTACAGGTCCTCGTCAGGGAAATATAGATATAAAGTGAGTTATTTTAAGCATCTGTTCTCTTGAGGACAGTCTCTTCTATTCATACCTGTATTAATCTCCATTAATAAAACATATATATATATATATACACACTGCCAGTTGATGCTGTGTTTCTTCTCTGTGGACTGAATTAATTGAGTTTAATGATTAGAACGAAGCAGCTGACAAACAGCATCAAACGGTCCCGTTCGTCTCTGACAGAGGGCAGGAAGATTTCCACTCAGACGGGATCTGAGAGGCCCGAACACAACGACAGAGCTGCAGCCGAGAGCCGAGAGGAGATTTGAATAAAACGGTCGAACCAAGCGGCAGCGTTATACATTATTCCCCCCCCCTCCCTCCCTCCCTCCCTCCCTCCCTCAGTGAACCGGCTCCCTGGAGTCTGAGGAGGAGATGGAGGGGAATATCAAATTTCTTCCTCTTTTCTTGTAAAATGAGGACACGCCCGCCCGGAGCTGCTCCATCAGGGCAGGAAATAATGGGGTGTCACCCCTCTTACCTCCCCCCCCCCCCCCCCTCCCCCCCTCCCATCCTTCCCCCTGCTGGCCATCTCTCACCTTCCTCTCCCTCAACACAAGGACAGACTCCATCCTTCATCTCTCATTCTTCACATAATCAGACTGCAGGTGTGTCACAGGTGATCCTCATGTTTTAAACAGCAGCACATGTGAACCAGTTTATTTTAAACCAGTAACACTGACTGACTCATAACTCACAGTGACGACTTACAAGAAGCATTTTATCAGCTTTAAGTTATGAATCGACTGCTTCCTGTGCTGATATTTATGTGTTCAGGCAGAAATATTTACACACATTTTGTTGAATGTTGTTAATTGAGTTTATTACTGGAAAAGAAACTGTTTCTGCAAAAAATTAAAGATCCCTTCCAGACATGTTGTAATCTTTCTTCTTATAACTGAGATGTTTTCTGCAGTAATAAATCAAATGTAGCTTCCTCATTATTTGTCATCCGGTTATGGAAACATCATTATTGTTTATTTATTGATTTATTTAATTAGATTTACAGTCTTTCCAACAACTCAACCAACAGAATATATTGTTGGTGCATGAAGACAAAATGCTCAGAGTCTATGGACGGTTTGTGATATTTCACAATAAGTTACATGCAAGATACGTCACTATTGCTGCTGTATGTAAAACAACGTGTT
The DNA here is from genome assembly GCF_910596095.1 of Thunnus maccoyii. Classification (NCBI taxonomy): domain Eukaryota; kingdom Metazoa; phylum Chordata; class Actinopteri; order Scombriformes; family Scombridae; genus Thunnus; species Thunnus maccoyii. The sequence continues at coordinate 1,266,651 of NC_056542.1, read as the reverse complement.
TTATTTGTTTGGCTGTAGTTTGGCTGTAGTTAGGGTTAGTGCGGTGCAGCGAGACGTTAACTGAACCAGGTGCAACTAAAGAGACGCTTCTTAGTTTGTTGATTATCTTTATTACCGTTTTGTTGTTTTGATACTTTGAGTTCGTATGAATAATTTCCTTTAACTCACTGTTAGTATGATTTTTATCTGACCCTATGTACTTTACTGATTTTGGATGTTGGACATGTGACATAAACGTTCCAGAGTCTGCATGTCACCTTATGTAATATGGTATAGCCCTTCTGGGGGACCTTAGAGATACAAACAATGGATCCATGGTCAAGTTTGGAACTGTTCCAGATGTGGTTTGTTGTGACACATAATATGTTGTGAGGCAGCTGTCAATTACATGATGGATGGCTCCCAACTGACCTAGTGCCCATGGAAAACCTATGTTATTCATGTGATAAGATACAGATGTGTAACCCCATATAAGTTATGCACCGACAGTGGTACGTTGCCCAGACCATCTTTGTACATGGAATGGACCCGATGGCCATCGTCTAATAAACGTCTACAAAATAAGAACTTCGTCAGCTCTTCCTTTGAACGATATCATCATCACACATCCTTCCTTTCACTCACGTTAAGAACTTTGATTTGAACTTGACGTAAGACAGCCGTAGATACACATTTACATGTTCAAACATCCATTCACCTCGTCTGCCTACAAGATAAATCATCTTACGGTGAGAAGAAGAAGAACATGTGTGCATCGTAGAAAGCTGAGACACGATGTGTTTTATTTTTCAGCTACATGTTTACTTACAGCCTGATGCAAACGGCTCATTGAAAAATATCATTACAACATATAAGATATTTATATTTGCATCCATAACTAAGCTCATATTATTTGTATAAACATGCATTCATTCTGTATTAACATCCAACCGACACATTAACGTTCTACTCTGCAGATTTTACTGCTGCCTGATATTTAAAAATGTCAGAAAAACTACAACACGTCATTTATCATCATCATTTTTATTCTCTGAGTTTGATGTTGTAACCTCAACTCAGTCTGCTGGAAGTTACAGTTCTATTCAACTAACCAGTGTAATCTCTGCCTGGATGATGTCTCTGCACCTTCATACTGCTGCAGTTTCTACCAGCTGATGTTTTACTGCAACATCACATATTTTTGGTGGAAATTACTCGTTTAAATTTGAGAGAAAATGTGATTCAGCTCCATCACCTTTCTAGGAAAATGTATTTTCTGTCTCATATGAACGTTGTTTCTAGGAGACGGAGTCGATACGCTGACATTTAAATATCGCTGCTGACACGTCAGCATCATTTCTCGACCTGCAGAGTGAATCCATCCATCATCTGTTCACACACACACACACACACACACACACACATCATTAACCTTCATGCTCTGCGTTCAGGTTAGCAGATTAAAAAGGTGTGAATAAGGACAAACAGCAGCGTCCTCCTACTGTGACTCTGTGATAGAATCATAAATAAAATATGATTTATATCATAATCTCCAACGAACATGTTTCATCACAATACTGTGAGAAAATAAGAGATTAAAGGTTGTGGTTTAGTTGCAGTTATGTTTTTAATCCTGCAGTCATCATTACATCCAGTTGATTCTTTGTTTAGCGAGCATTAGCTACGTTAGCTACATTAGCTACATTAGCTACGTTAGCTACGTTAGCTATTAGCTACGTTAGCTAACCAGAATCTGATCATTGTTTGCATTTTCTGTTGTTTTTTTTTCAATTTTAATGATTTTTTTTATGATATCCAGTGTGAATAGTGGAAGTATTGTAACAAAAAGAGGGACTTACTTACAAGACAAGATTTTTTAAATTTTACAGTAAAAAAAAAAATTAAGTTAATCTTAATTGAAGTGGCTCTAACTGGCTTTATTATTATCTTTTATTATTTTTCAAGCAACTATCATCTCGTCAAGTCAAATAAATTTATTTATAGAAACATTTAAAAACAACAAATGTCGAGCAAAGTGTTTTACAGAGAGAATGAAAGATGATTAATGAGGATCGAATGAAAATGAATAAAAATGTCGATTAGAATAAATATAATTTGGATAAAACACAACAGCTTTGCACAGAGAACAAATAAATAAACAAAAAATGCATTTAAAGTCTGTGTGAAGCTTCTATTCAGCTTCATCAGTCTGAGTTAGTCATATCAAGTGGATATCTGACACATTTACAGTCTTTTTAGCATCAAGTTCCCTCTTTGTGTTTCCTCGGACAGTGTTTCCCTGTTGAGAAAAAAAGGGACTTTGGCACTAAAATGACTGTAACATTGAACCCTTAATGCTATAAGATAGCGTTTGTTCGGGGGCCAAAATTGAAAGGCTAATTGCAGACGTCCTGTTGGATTTAGGTCAGGGGTGTCAGCATATGATTTGTAGTTTTGGTTCGATCTTTAGTTACATAGGTGGCACTAGAGAGCACATTTTGGCACTTTGGGGGTTTATTTTTACATTTCATCAAATTTTTTACCAGACCTGATGTGCGTGCCAAATTTGGTGAGTTTTTGAGCATGTTTAGGGGGTCAAATTTAGGTCTGAAGTGGCGCAATAATAAAGAAAGAAACAAACACACAAAATACATTTTTTTGCACAGGAGGAGGACTGTGGATTTTATTTTGTAAGGTCATTATGAAGAGATCTTCTGATGGTCAGTATGAACAGGAGGAATGATTACAGCAAGAAAAACAGCTTTAATGCTCATTTGGACTCTTGACTGCCTTCATTAGATGACTGACTGGATCACTTCTACTGACTGAATTTAAAGTGCAGTCTGTGTTTGAAAAACATCTTAATTATAACAGCTATTTATAGTGATATGCTGATGGTGCAGTGAGTGATTTTTACTGCAGAGTTTACATTAAAATGATGGAGAATATAACAGTAACATTTTGACAGCAGGTTGAGTTATGTTCTGTTGGAACATGCAGCCGTGCTTCCTGTCTATTCAATATATGTCCAATACGTCCATTAAAAAGAAAGAAAGACTCCCTGCAGACGTTCGATTCAGGGGGTCAAAGGTCAGCTCTTGCCTCGGGGGGGGAGGTGAACCTGAAGATGACCTCTCAGGTAGATCCAGCAACCTGCCACTGTTCATCTGTCTCCCTTCGTCTTCCTCCCTCAGAGAGACGACATAAATCACGCCGCCTCACCGGGGGCCGACGCCGCGTTAATGATCCTGAAGAGCGGCGGCGTTTGTTGTCGACGTGTATCGAACGAGCACAAGAGGAAGCGCTGCCATCACTCACTCTGACTTATTAACGGCGAGATACCAAATCATCCGTCTCACTTAACACACACACACACACGCCGGGGTCGCTCCGCCGCCGCCGCTGCCGCTCAGCCCGGCTCGTCGACAGGCGCTGCCGCCTGCAGATAAACAGCAGCAAGCGAGAAGACGAAGCCTTTCATTCTCTCCCAAACTGATCATTTACAAGTCATCCAGCACTCAGACACATAATGGCCTCCGTAATGAGCAGCTCGGACTCAACAATGGAGCAGATGGAGGCAGCGGCCGTTGTCTCCGTGATGATGTTTACATGCAGACCAGCAGGACGTTATTCAGACAACTCTGTTTACATGACGGTTTCTATTATAACCTGCACTCAGTGTTTTCACTCTACTTCACTCAAATTACAACATATTGTCTCTCTTCAGTCTAACAGTATCTGTGCAGGCAGATACTATAACCTCCACCAACAATGAGCCGTGATTTATTTCTCATTTCCGCCTTTTTCTTTTCTCTCCTCGACACTTCCTGCATGTTTTACCTGCTGGTTGGATACATTCAGTGTTTCCACAGTGCTGATGGAGACACAAACACTCACCACTGTACTGAAAACACACCACTACTGTTCTTAATCACAGACTCAACTACACTTCAGTGTCCTGGTTTGTTAATCTGCTGTCAGTGAAAATCAGTTCAGGTTTTAAAAATGAACAAATAGTTTAGTAAAGTTTCATTTTGCATTTCATTTGTCCTTTAATTTTATACTCATTTACTGGAAATAAGTAGTAGTAATTTGCAGAAATTTAACGGTTAACTAAATAAAATCAGTTGGTTTAGTTGGTCCATATGTAGTTAATTTCATTTCTATTACTGACAGCAAATATTCACACATTACCTGTATACTATACATATGATTGAAACAACCTAACATGCTAATATATCGTACTTACAAACTAAAACAACTTAAATCTTCAGTTTTTTTCTCATCATTTGTTCCAGATTGGATCTCACACTTAACTGTTAAAGCTCTAATCTGTAATTATTCCTCATTAAAATGTCTAAAAACAACTAGACCTATGTTATATATGTTGTTGAGTTGTGTACTTACATTATCCCAAATGTTTCCAACAGTTTTCAAACTCAGAGAAATCTGTAATTTAATCAAAGTAACGGACCGTTTCATTTGGGCGCCTGTCGATGGCGTCATACCTCCTCTACCAAAGAGTAAACACGCACCAGATGCATACGGCGGCGCTGTGTTTGTCCGCTACAATGGCGTCTACCAAAGAGTAACTTACACACATACAAGATAATACATCGGCGTTGTGGTTGTTCCACACAAACTGTTATAAATGGACTTTTATTCAGTTTTAAACCACATTTTCATGATAAATTTAGGTGGCTTTTAACTATATCTTTTAGCCGGAAGAAGGATTTTAGTCATTGGACGTCTGGATCTTAAGTTATCAGAGAAATAAACTGGACAAACGTTAGCAGCAGCTCGGCTAACAGCCCGTATTCTGCAAAACACAAATAGTGGGGTTTTTATGAACATTTTTTTCATACAAATATTTTTTGTAGTATCCTGAGACTTCTGGTGTTCTAAAGGCTCCAGGTTTGGGTTACCTGACAGGAAGTCTATATACAGGAAGTGATGGCATGTGATTCTCTGCTAGTAAAAAGCAAAGCAATCTACTTTTTGGTGTCCTGCGTCCTCCTTGACTTGTCCGGAGTCACAATGTTATATTTTTAAAATTATTTGTTTCCGGAAAAAAAAACAAAAACATGTCAAATACCAGCATGCAGGTTGGTTACATCGCTATCTCAGTGTCTCTCCTCTGCTCCGCTGTGACGTCTATCAGCAGGTCTCAACGAGGGGAGTCACATCCACCTGCTACATGACGCACATTTCCTTATTTGGACATCAGTCCTGGAGTTGGGGGTGTTCCCCAGAGATAAAGCTGAACTACTGACACAAGCAAAGTGTTCTCAACAGACTCTCCATAACCTGTTGTTCCTCTTCTCCTTTCCACAAAGTTAGGTTGTAAAAAAATAGGCAATAAATGAAAAGTGCAAAGCAAGAATCACCTTGAAGTTCTTCTACATGTTACCTGCTGTGCTGTCTGTGTGTTATGGGTGTATAAATAGGTAGAGGTCTGTCTGCAATGAGGTGATGAGTAAAGTTTTATCTCAGTAGTCAGCGCAGTCGTCTATGATCTGGGAGACTCCAGTTAGAGACCCGGTGTGGGGACGTCGTCCTTCATAAGGTAGTTTATTCATGAACACTGATTGGAACACTTTAATTTTCTAAAATTAAAAGCGTAATAAAAACAAAAACAGGATTTTTAAGCCTCTTTCCACTTTTATTCAAATACAAATACAAATATTTTGCTGCCTCAACAAATACAGATACAAATACAGATACATCCCTAATACTCACCAGACGCACATTATCGTTCCAGAGTATTCTCATGTGTCTTAATACAAGTCTGGAGGACCATTAATAAATTAGACTCTTAATAATTCTTTAACATCAGAGTTCAGTGTGTCGTTTGCTTGTTTGACTTCTTTTAGTGACGTCACGTGTTTCCAGATCTCAGGTCTTAACTTCATCAGAATAATATTATTACTGATGAACATTATCGAGTTATCAAGTTGTAATAATACAGAATTATCCTTTAAATTCTCTGAAGGACCTGAGAAGACGCTCAGAGAGAGTTTATGACTTTATTCTTCATATAATCGGTGATGTAAACCTGATGATGTCGACATTATGAATCATGTCATGAACTCAACTTTTCAGACGTTTGCAGCTCAGAACACAATCAATGAGAAAGCAGCGAGTCATGAATCTGCAGCCTGTGTGTTTACTCAGCTGCTCTCTGTGTGTCCAAACCACTGAGAGCGCTGAGAGCAGTGAATTATGGGTAACACTGCTGACGCTGGCCGATCCGACCGCCGCCAACGATTTTTTTTAAAAGCCAAACAGGCTGTTAGAGAGCAGACGAGACGCCGCGTTGATCCAATTTACTGTAACGTGGAGTAACTGCAGTCAGTCAGCCGAAGCTCCACAAACACTCAGCACAACGTTCGCTGCTCAGCTGTGTCTTCACATTTTCCTCATTAAAGCTCAACAGAAGTTTGCTGCTTCGTAATGTTTTCTTCTCAGGCTGAAGCTTCACTAATGGGATAAACAGGCTGATGGATGTTCAGAGAGCTGAGAGCAGAGAATAAACACTCTCATATCATATTTCCATAAAACACACCAGACAAAACCTACAAGTCTAATCTGATAAACATCGCACCACCGGGCCCTTTGTTCAAACCAACTTCCTTTAATAATAATAATTTTATTTATGGAGCACTTTTCCAGCAAGAAGCACAAAGTGCTTCCAAATATAGAAACTTGATTGGACGTAAGAAGCAATAAACAGGAAAAGAATAAAACATTCACAGCTACTGAGTTTTACCACAATTTAACCTCATCAACACACACACACACACACACACACACACACACACACACACGCCAGTCATATTATAAGGAAGCTTTGCTTTGTTAACCCAGAAGAACTCTTTCAATGTTCTGGAAAGTTCCTCATACAGCTTATTATCCTTGATTTTAACTCATGAACATCCTGCTGCAGTCATGTGACAATGTGTGAATCTGTGTACCCATGACATCATTTCCAAAATGGCGGTGTGCCTGGTCAGCAGACGTGACAGAACTAACTAATTTTGTTACTAAAGGTTTCAACCCATTTAATAAGACGTCCTGTATCACACTGAACCTGTTCTGACCACATTTCTTGAACAAATTGACATAAAACAAGTTAAATATCGTTATGACATATATGTTACATTACAGATCTTTGACACTGAAGGTAGAATTTCAAGATAAAATTCAGAAATGTCTCCCATAATTAATGCGGGTCAATTAAAAATTCCCCATAATTTTCCTTTAAGGAGAACTGGGTTCTTATGGGTTAAGTATATAAAAGTATATAAAAACCTTCTTGTAACCTTTATATTATTAGTCATAAAGTAATGTCGGTCAAAATGGTCTAACTCTGAATTTTCTCTGATAAAACCACAGACTGTATAAAAATATGGACGTAGTTACCGTGACGTCACTCGTTGGTTTCTGAAGAGCGGTTTTGAAGCTCAAAGTGAGCCGCTCCGGCCGTCGCCATCTTGGCAGTGCGTGACGCTGTCTAACTCCCAGCCAATCAAAAATGGGCAAAGAGGCGGGGCCGAACGGCTGAAACAAGCCACCTAGCGGCTGGTGGACCTGTCACTCAAAGCAGCCATGTCCTTCATTATGCAAAACTTTACGGCTTAATAACATTTAAACGGGTGAGTTATAAAAACATTCACCCCCGTACAGTTGTCATGAAAGAGGAAATTAGCTACAGAGACCAAAACCGTTGTTTGTACCAGACTGTAAACATGTTTATTTCTGCTGTAAAGTTTAACATGGGGGTCTATGGGGATTGACTCGCTTCTGGAGCCTCAAGTGGTCGTTCAAGGAACTGCAGTTTGGCTTCATTTTTTGTTGCTGCTTGGATAAAATAACGCTGAGATTCTCATGTTTGGATTAATTGATCACACATCACCAGCGTGGTCAGTTTTCAGTAAAGCTTTGAGCTTTTAGAGGCGTCTGTAATAAAATATAATATTTACTGACTGTGTTCATTAAACTGCTGTTATGAACTGATGTGTGTATGAAGGATGACTACTAGCATCAGTAGTTATAAAACAGTCCAGTATGTTTTCACTGTTTATCCTTCTTGTATGAGATCATGTTAATAGAAATAAAGTCAATAAAGACATTTGAATGTTATTGTGTAAACTGATCAGGGTGTCGGGACAGTGATGACGTTATAGATGTGTGATGTAGTGAACTATAAAACTCATGTTTAAATGTGAATGATGATGGTGAAATATGAAAACTTTGATTTAAACTTAATCCCAGTAACCAGTTAGTGAATGAAGGGAGATCACAGCGTGTCGGCCTCCGTCTCCAAGGAGACGCACGTCGTGTCTCTAAGGACTCCGCCATCTTAACTTTCTTTTCTTTTAAGCTTCGTGCTTTTTATTGTAAATTCAGTGAAACAAACTTGAAATTGTTGAAATTCTTTCACACTAAATAGCTTGAAGTAAAGTTTATTTTTTTCAAGTTATTTAGTGAGAAAGTCGGTTATAAAACGACGCTGAAACAGCTGATTCCTCAGTAATTATGTTATTATTCCTATATTTCACCATCAGTCATCCATAACTCCTAATACACCGTTCAGAACATATTCACACAAAATGTGATTGATTATTCATTTATCTGTTTGCATTGATAACTCATTTATTCACCTGTTCAATAAATAAATAAATAGATTATTATACAGATTATTCCTGGTTCATAACACATCACTGCAGACGTGAGATAGATAAGAATAGTTTCTGTGTCTCCTCCCGGCACGGGGGGGGGGGGGGGGGGGTTCATATTAATAAATGTAATGTTCCTACAGAGGACTGGCTGGAAATGATGCATCACTGTTGCAGTTAATATGCAAGACATTTTAAAGAGCATGCAGGTAGCAGAGCAGACACACACACACACACACACACACACACATATATATATATATATATATATGTGTGTGTGTGTATATATATATATATATATGTCATTTTATTAGCTGCAGGAAACAAGCAGTCAGCAGGTATACATGGAGCTCCGGTGTGTTTAAAACTGTATTTATTGCTTGTTTTGGACTCTATAGTTTGAACCATCATCACAGCAGTTATTATATCTCAACATAATATCTAGTAGCTGTATAACTTTCCACTGAATCCTAAAAGGTTTGATATCAGTCTGTTGTCAGATCAACATTAGATATTTTATATTGTAACATGAATGACTGGACTCTGCAGATTGAATCTATCCTGTTCAGGGATTATGAAACGCCGCTGCCTCCTGGACGGACGGAGGATAAATAAACCACGTTTCCTCGTGTTCTCGCCATCGTTAATATGAACTCATCTTTAATTGGACGTGTTCTCAGCAGAGTGAGAGAGTGATGGACAGCCTGCAGCTTCTTCTTCTTCTCTGCCTGATGCTCGGCGACACATTCATGAATACACAATCAGTCTGATGTCAGCTCTCGTTTGTTATTCATGTGCTTCAGTCATTAAACCCAGAAAACTTCACAACAAAAAGTAATTGGCTTTTTTTAAAATGGAAAGATACAAAACAGTCAGTCAAGAATGATTTAGATTGAGACACTTTGTTTGTTTTGCTGCTGAGTTTTATATATATATATATTTATTTATTCCTCATCCATCAATGCTGATGATGGTTTGAGCCTGAAGGGTCGTCAGGTTTGTTGCAGTCCCAGTTTGGCGTCCCAGTCTCTGCTGCAGGTGGTGCTGCTGAGTGCAGAGGCGTGTCTTCTTCTTCTGTCTCTTCTCCTGCAGTGAGGAGGTGCTCCTCTCCTCTCGTCTGTCTCCAGACGCTGTGGTCATCTGCGGCTTCCTCCCAGCTGTCGGGGTTGATGTTTGGCTGCTTCACGTCACGTTTTTTGCAGACATCCTGGAAGGGGACGGAGGGACCAGCGGCCCCTGGAGCCTGTCGACAGATCACAGGATGGCTCTGAGGCCAAGCCATCTGAGGCGGCGGCGCTGGCTCAGCCGGCTGAGTGAGCACGTTCCAGGACCTCCGTGTCGGGTCCTTCCTCCTGCCACGTGATGCCCAGGAGGCCACGTCGGCAACGCAGGTGGAAGCTGCTGGGTCCAGATCTCACTGCTGTGCAGGACTGGGCAAAAGTTTTAGGCATTAAAAGTAAAGTGAGAATGCTTAAAATATCACTATAAACTGTTTTAATTTATCAATTAACTTCTTACAAAGTTCACTTGAACACAGTTTTTCATGGTAACTTGCAGGCAGGTTGTTGTAACCATCCTGGAGAAAGACAGTTCATCTGTGGATTTATTATTTATTATTTATTATTTATTATTTAGAACATCTCAGGTGCTTCCTCATGTTAATCCCAGATTGACTCCATGATGTTGAGATCAGAGACCGTCTGCTGCAGGACTCGTCATTCTTCTTGTTGCTGAAAATAGTTCTATATGACTCTGGCTGTATGCTTGGGGTCATCGTCATGTCATCAATACAGACGCCTCCCTGATGGTATCGCATAATGGATAAGAGTCTAAACATCCAGGGTGCCTAAAACTTTTGCACAGTACTGTGTATATATATATATACATACACAGTACTGTGTATGTATATATATGTATATATATATATATACATACACAGTATTTTATATTATGTTCTGTGTTAGTATATCATGTTATACAGCAGAGTCTCCACAGACTCGTTTACTGATCATTTCTCATGTATTATCTTCAGTTTTCATTTATTATTATTATTATAATCCCAATTAGTTTGATTATCTTGTAAACATCATTTAGGTCAGAGCTGTTAACAACTCATAGACATGTGAAATGTGACCCCGACTACACACTGGAAACCACTGGTTTCATCTTTAACAATGTGTTGTATTTTAAAAGCTTGTTATATTATCCATTGTGTCAAATCTTCATCTGAAAAGTAACTAAAGCTGTCAAATAAATGTAGTGGAGTAGAAAGTACAATATTTCCCTCTGAAATGTAGAAAGTAGCATCACATGGAAATACTCAAGTAAAGTACAAGTACCTCTAAACTGTACTTAAATACAGTACTTGAATAAATGTACTCAGTTACTTTCCATCACTGGTTATTGGTAACCAGATGTTCCAGTGAAGGTGACGAGCACATCAGTCAAGTTAATTTCTGGATTCTTTAGTTGTTGTGACGTTTCAGAAACGCAGACAAAAAACAAACATAAACATGTTAAATATTAATATAAAACCGTCTCTCAGTGATCAACCAGCAGCCCAGAGAACCATCATATGAACCATGTGAACAATAATCCATCTAAACACAAACAAACAGGAGGAAATGGTGCATTTGTTGGGGACTATTTTCAGCGGCGGATGAATCCACAGTTGTTGCTGTAGTGAGTTAAAATGATTCTGTATTTCAAACACTGACAGAAGTTTCTCTTCATTTAAAACTCGTCTCTGTTGTGAGTTTTACAGTTTTACATCACTTCAGCTGTTTGAAGAGAAGTGTGATGATGGTTAATGATGACTGTTAGCGTGTTAGCCGACTGTTAGCGTGTTAGCCGACTGTTAGCGTGTTAGCCGTCTCACAGACAGACGGTCTGTTTGTCACAGTTTGTGTCGCTGCTGTTTGACCTTTCAGCGACATTTCAGACAAACAAAATAAACTCTGCTGACCTTTGATGCTCCGTCTGCTGAGATATTGACAGAAAGACACACGTTTACACTCCTGTCTGGACTAGTGAGGACACAGAATGACATCATACAAACATCCTCACTGCTAACCTGCCATCATTCCCCAAAAGTCTCAACGTACTGAAACCTTTCCTGTTGTCCTAAAACATCCTCACTTCATAAAAATACTGTCATTTTTTAAAGAATTTCTTTCATTTCCAAACATTATTTCCTAAAAGTTATTTTACAAGAATGTTCTGTCTCCTGATGGAAATCTTTTACTTTACAATTTAGTTTGAAGATTTATTTTCACATTTGCAGCTTTTCAGCTTCCAAAGTTACAATCATCATGTTAAATTACTGAACAACAACAGAGATGAACTGATTAATATGACAGATCAGCTGTGTGCTGCACACATTTATCTACATATAGAAGTTATCACACATATATATGTTCACATGTTGTGTATCTGCATGTATGAACGTCTGTACTAATCACAGGAAGTAGTCAGATATTCAGTAAACAGGACTAACTGGTAAATAAATGTTATAATTTCCCATCATGCAAAGTTCACCTTTTATCAAACACGTCTTCTATATTATTTATTTTGAGTTTCTCAGGATTCTGAATAAATCATTTTCATTTTGCTTTCTTTGATTTTCGCTCTGTAATATGTTTTGCTTTTAAATCGTGTTTTTAAAAAACTTCTTCTATAAAACTTAAATGCTTCCAAACAAAATGTATTTAATAATTTGTGTGAATAAAAGACGATGTCAGTAATTTCTCTACAGTTCCTCCAGAAAATCATTTCTGAGATCATGTTTATTATTATAAAATCATCTGTTTCCATTCTTCATCTGTTATTTCTGTTTATCTTCATAAAACCAACTGTTGGTTCTTTCCCCTCTAAGATTTTATTCACATAATAATAATAATTAATTTTTAAATTTTCCTTTCATCAGAAAAGAGAACTTTAATCTCATTCATATAAAAACTCTACGAGCTGAAATATTACACACATTCATTCATTCATTCGTTTCTTTCTTTATTCTTCTTCCTCACATTTGAAAGATTGTGATTTTTAGCTCTTGGACTTCCTGTTTCACCAGAAACCTTTAAAAAACAGACGCTGCTCTAAAAACAACATAAATCTTAATCTCTCCAGATGTTTGACGTCAGATGCAGCATGTAGAACAAATGTTTTGGATGTAAGAGATGCTCAGTGGGCGACTGCAGCTCAACCAGCCAAAACCTTTTCTTGTGATGTTGTTGTTGAGAAACAGCCTGAACATGTTTGTGTTGACGGCAGCTCGGTCACGCCGCCTGTTGAACGTCACCTGTTGGCTTCTGTTGAACGGTGCTGAAACCCGTTTCTGACGTTTCTCTGGCTGCAAAAAAAAAAAGTAGATTTGCTTCGGGGCGAAAGACAAAAATATTCCAGGAAGAACAAATGATTTTAAAACACCTCTGAGCCGTCGATAAATGAGGTTTTGGTGTTGCAGCAAATTAAAAACTTTTATGTGTCTGTTAAATGGAGCAGCGGCTCGGCTTAATTAGACCTGCGGGCAAATCATCAGCCTCATTCTGACGCTTCTTCAAGGCCTCGAGGATCTGAAGCTGCTGCTGATCTGCTCATCACTGATTCTGTCGTATAAAAAAGGACAAAAACTGGACGTCCAGCCCTCCTCTTCCTCCTCCTCCTCCTCCTCCTCCTCAGCTTGGTGCTTGATGATAAACTGCTGATGGAGGCTTATTGAAGTATAAACAGACTCCAGAGGCGGCTGCTTATTGGATCTCTGAGTCGTCGCTGACAGGAAGCAGAAATAAGAGGAATCATTGATGCATCGATGAGTCTCTGCTGGAGAGTCACTAAACAACACAAACTGTTTGGATTATTCTGATCATTGTTGTCAATAAAATGTCTGAAAATAGTGACACATAGTGAGAAGATGATGTTTTCAGATGTTTTGTCAGATCAACAGCACAAAACCCTGAAACATTCAGTTTAATATCATAAAAGTTTCTGCAAAACTTCTTAAAAAAAATTATTAAAACAATTATTAGATAATAAAAATAGTTGCAGATGAAGAGATTCATTTCCTGTCCGTTAGCTAACTGTTGTTAGCATCACCTGCTTCATACCACAGATGTTAGTAGAGTTGACTGCTCAGCCTGGAACATCTGGAACATCTGGAACATCTGGAACATGTCTGCAGCGCTACGTTGGTCACATGACACGGCGCGGCCCGCCATGCTACAAATGACACTTAACAAATTTAATAAGTGAAATGAAATCATCTATAAAACTGATATTAACAGTAAGAACAACACAAAACATGTAAACAATACGTATTAAAGGTTAAAACATAAACGGCTCAAACAACAACTTCATCATCATGATGATGATCAATGATGATGATGCTAATGATGATCGTCATCGTCATCGTCATCATCATCATCATCATCATCATCGTCACCATCGTCATCATCGTCATAATCATCATCATTATCATCATCATCATCATCATTATCACCACCATCATCATCGTCATCATCATCATCATCGTCATAATCATCATCATCATCATCATTATCACCATCATCATCGTCATCATCATCATCATCATCGTCATAATCATCATCATCATCATCATCATCGTCATCATCATAATAGTTGTAGAGCTGCAACAATTAGTTAATTAATCAATTAATCTATTGAAGGAAAATTAATCACCAACTACCTTGATAATCAATTAATCACTCTGAGTCATTTTTAATTAAAAGCTAAAACTCTTTGATTGTTAACGTTGAATATTTTCTGGTTTCTTTGTTGACAGTAAACTGAAGATCTTTGTGTTGATGACGTCGTCTTTGGGAAACATTGATCCACGTTTTTCACCATTTTATGACATTTTATGGACCAAACGACTAATCGATAAATAGATAAAATAATCAATAATAAGCAGAGTGAGAGTTGTGTCAGTGTCTTCAGCAGGAAGTCCAACATGACTCTTATAGATCAATCAATCATGAAAATCAATAATCGCAGCCTTATTTCAGTGTAAAGTTTGATTCTGACAGTTTCATGAGAACGTAAAGTGTCTGCAGGAGTTCAGACGTGTTTATCGTACAGGAAGCTGCTGCAGGATGGATGAAGTCGGATCAGCTCTTCATCCTTCGCTCTGATAGCATCAGCTGGAGGTTTCATGTAGAGAAGAACAGACAGCAGCAGCAGCAGCGGGTCTCTGCTGACTAACAGGAAGTTGTCCTCTGTGTGTCTGAGCGGTGGTCGTGGTCGCCTCGGGGCTCAGCAGCTCTCTTCTGTCGCTGCAGGAAAAAAAAAAAGCTTTGAAAAATGTTGAAGTGCATCTTGGTTTTTTTGAGTTTTCTTCCTCTCTGTCCAATTTCATGTGAACAGATTGCTTCAGTCGGACCGTGAGGCAACGCTGACGCAACCACAGAGCAACGAGGAGCAAACAGATGAGCTGAGAGATGAAACCCCCCCCCCGACCCGACGTCCAGCAGAGCTCTTCTTCTTTTATTTATTTATTTATACGACAGATTTTAAACACAAACCTGATTTTCTGAATTTGGCTTCTTAATTTTGAGATGCTTGTACTTGAGGATTTTCATTTCATGCCACTTTATTCTTCCGCTCCACTACATTTCAACACATTTCCCTCTAAACTTCTCACATGCTTTCATTTCAATAAATGTTCAAATGATCCAATATTTCAGCAAAAATCAAAGATTAGAGAAAAAGTCCAAAAACTGAAAACAGATCTGTGTATCAGAACTTCTCACGACCCCTCAGATTTATCTACTGACCCTTTGGAGGGGCCCGACCCCTAGGTTGGGAACCACTGGACCATAGTTTACAGTCTGGACGATCCCAGAACGATGATCTGCCTTCTGATACACACGATAGAGACACTCTGGACTCTTGTTATCGCCATTAATGAGAACAGTATATTAAAATGAATCAGTTTGTCATTTAGTCTATAAAATGTCAGATATTAGTGAAAAAGAGGCGTCTGTGGTTCAGGAGGTAGAGCGCCGGCTCCTGTCAAAGTGTTCTTGGATAAGATATTGAACCCAAACTGCTGCTGATGGCTGAACCATCGATGTGTGAGTGATTAGATCCTCCTGATGAGCAAGTCGGCTCCGTGCACGGCAGCCTCTGCTGTCAGTGTATGAATGTGTGTGTGTGAACAGGTGAATGTGGCTCGTAGTGTAAAAGCACTTTGAGTGGTCAGAAGACTAGAAAGGTGCTATATGAGTGGTGACGTCTTCAGACCAACAATTTAAAAACCCAAAAGTATTCAGTTTACAATCATAAAGGGGTCTAAAGACGGAGGATGTTGTTCTGCTGTACAGACTGTAAAACCTCCTGAGGCTGATTTGTGATACTTGACATGTAAAACAGCAGCAGATCCTCATTCTGGAGAAACTGGAGGTGATGCCACGTTCATGCTGACGGATTCACTCCAGACACACTTAGTAAAGACATTTCATAACACATCATATCATAATGTAATGTAAGATAACATGGGTTTGATGTCCACAAACATAGATTACATGCACTGACTATACATACACACATAAACACACACTCTTACTTTTCTGTCATATATTCACCACTGGAGCTTTTTTTTTTTGGAACAACTGTGATGAAATAAAACAAAAACAAACCCACTCATCATGTTGGGAGTATTTCCTATCTGGTATTTCTTGATGTCATGGTTGCTGTTTAATGACTTATAACTCACAATAAACCCTAACAAGTGTTATCTGTTATCTGTCTGTATAAATCACATTGGATGCAACCATAAATTGTTTTTTTTATCCACATTTTTGAAATAAGAAAACATGATGAATGTGATAAAAGCTCTTCTTTTGCTCAAACACACACATTAAGCTCAATGTGTATAGAGGCATTTAATAAATGTGGAAACACTGAGTACAATAATAAATGAACTGCACTTATAGTACTTTAACATTTGTACATACATTCTATACTTTGGATGTTTTGAGCACATACTTATCTACCCCACCATTTTATTTAAAAAATACACTTTTCTACAAATACTGAAAAGCACATTTTGGCCACATTGAAGACGTTTGGTTGCCCTGTAAAACCTCAATACTTACAAAAATTTCCTCAACCTCAAACTTGAGTCTACGCTTGTAGACAAAAAGTGTGGGAGCAAAGATATGTAAAATTTAAACAGCTGTATAATTCATACGTCAGAGGAGTAGCAGGAGATGAACTCAGGACAAAAACAGCCAGAATGACGTGAAGCCAAACCAAACCAGACTGAACTGAGCAGAACAAAACAAAGGATCCAACAAGACTGAGCTGAAAACCAGAACTAACAAACTGAACTAATCAAATAACAAGGAAGAGGTGGACACGAGGGCAGGCAGCTGATTGGCTGTGGAGGACACAGGGAGCAGGACAGAGGTCATCTGGTGGGACTGGTGGGACTGGTGGGACTGGTGGGGGGACATTGATTACCAGAATGCCTCTAAAACTGATCTTCGTCCCCTCAGTATTATAGTATAAATGTTATATATAACAGACTCTACAGTGTAAATGTTATATATAACAGACTCTACAGTATAAATGTTATATATAACAGACTCAACAGTGTAAATGTTATATATAACAGACGCTACAGTATAAATGTTATATATAACAGACTCTGCAGTATAAATGTTATATACAACAGACTCTACAGTGTAAATGTTATATATAACAGACTCTACAGTATAAATGTTATATATAACAGACTCTACAGTATAAATGTTATATATAACAGACTCTACAGTATAAATGTTATATATAACAGACTCTACAGTATAAATGTTATATATAACAGACTCCACAGTATAAATGTTATATATAACAGACTCCACAGTATAAATGTTATATATAACAGACTCTACAGTGTAAATGTTATATATAACAGACTCTACAGTATAAATGTTATATATAACAGACTCTACAGTGTAAATGTTATATATAACAGACTCTACAGTATAAATGTTATATATAACAGACTCTACAGTATAAATGTTATATATAACAGACTCTACAGTATAAATGTTATATATAACAGACTCTACAGTATAAATGTTATATATAACAGACTCCACAGTATAAATGTTATATATAACAGACTCCACAGTGTAAATGTTATATATAACAGACTCTACAGTGTAAATGTTATATATAACAGACTCTACAGTATAAATGTTATATATAACAGACTCTACAGTGTAAATGTTATATATAACAGACTCTACAGTGTAAATGTTATATATAACAGACTCTACAGTATAAATGTTATATATAACAGACTCCACAGTATAAATGTTATATATAACAGACTCTACAGTATAAATGTTATATATAACAGACTCCACAGTATAAATGTTATATATAACAGACTCTGCAGTGTAAATGTTATATATAACAGACTCTGCGGTATAAATGTTATATATAACAGACTCTGCAGATGTTAGACACACTCAGGTGGCTCCTCTTGATATAAGGTGGGGTCTCAGGTGGGGCTCTTCCTCAGGTGGGGCTCTTCCTCAGGTGGGGCCCTTCCTCAGGTGGTGCCCGTCCTCAGGTGGGGCCCTTCCTCAGGTGGGGCTCTTCCTCAGGTGGGGCTCTTCCTCAGGTGGGGCTCTTCCTCAGGTGGGGCCCTTCCTCAGGTGGGGCTCTTCCTCAGGTGGGGCCCTTCTGGCCGTTCCAAAGTCGGGGCTTAAATCTAAAGGTGACTGTGCTTTTGCCATCAGGACTCCTCGACTTTCTAATGACCTGCCTGAGAAGAAAAGGCTGCAGAATCACTGACTTCTTTTAAATCACTTCTTAAAACTCATTTCTACAGACTTGCTTTTGTGTGATGTCGTCTTTTAACATCTCTTTATTGTTCTTCATTGTCTTCTACTGTCGTCTTCTTAATGTCGGACTTGTTGTTGCTTTCTGTATCTTTGCTTTAGTATTGTACTGCCTTTGCTTTGTCTGTCAAAGCAGTTTGTAAACTGTTTTTAAAAGGTGCTATATAAATAAAGTTATTATTATTATTATTATAACTATTTTTGGTTCCTTATATGTCAAATTGTTGACTAAGACGCTTTGATCAGATCCTCTTTGTTGTCCCCCTTTGTAAAAAGCTTTTATGTTTCAGGCTCCTTCTGTTTGGAATAAGTTACCTGTAAATCTTCATCTTCATTCTCTGTCATCACTTCACTTATTTAAATATGTTTCTGATCTTAAAACAAATGTATCACTATCATTTTATTTATAGATTGATCATTTTTCTTTTGATTGCGTCTATTCTAAGGTTGTAACTTTTTATTTTTTTAATTTTTTTGTTGTTATTTAGTTTGTTGTTTGTTTGTTTGTTTTGTCATTGTTGTGTTACATATTATTGTGTCTTGTATGTTTCAGTTTTTCCGTCGGTTTTGTGTTTGTTTGTGACGCTGTTCATCAGCAATCAGCAGTGATTCTTTTCCTGCTTGCTTTCACTCGTTCTTGTTTGTGAAGCTCTTTGTAACTGTTGTTTTGAAAGGTGCTATATGAATACAGTTTATTATTATTATTATTATTATTATTATTACTGAAAACAAGATGATACATCTCAAGGGGTTTATGCTGATATAATACATTTCTGACACTTTATTTAAATTGGGACTCAGAGAGCTGACAGTCGCAGTCGCTGCTAAAACTTTTAGTTTTCAAAAGAATAAAGTGTTGTTTCACTGCAGCACTCAGGAAGGGAAGAGTGGCTGATTTATGAATGATGAAATGATGAAGTGATGAAATATGCATAAAGCTGAGAGAAACTGACCTTGTGAGGGTTGTGAAAAAGTTTGGGATAAAAAAAAAAAATTCTTTGGAAAGTGTCTCAGACTTTGTGAGAGTTTGGAGGAGGAACAACATGATGACACTGACAGATGAACTTTGTATTTCTGTAGAGAAGTTTGTGAGAAGTTTCACCTTCATTTTAAAAAATCACAACTTCTTAGTCAAGCATATCTTAGCAACTGTGACTGTAGCGTTTGTATTTTTAGTCTTTCCAAAATCAAAAACTGCAAACATTAGCTTGGCGAGCTAACTAGCTTCCTACAGTAGTAACCTGGCATTACCTTTACTATACATGCTCCAGAGACTTTTTATGGCGAAAATAAATAAAGGAGAAGGAGCTCTCTCTGTCTCTCAGACGAAGCAGCCCTCTTGCCATCTTAGTCTTTAGTTTATTTTGTTCCTTATTTTGAAGGATAGAGGTCTGGTAGGTATTCTGGGTCACTTATTTTGATAAGTCTCACTAATCTAAGTGAGAGTTCTGTTCTATTACTGTGGCTTATATGATTCCCTGCTCAGTAACAAAGGCAACTTATACCACAGATCTGCTCTGTGGCAAACTAACTGTCCAGCTTAATTTAGCTGTTTGTTAAAGAATGTCCGACAGGTGGAAACAAGCTCCCAAACAACGGTGCCATCAGGTGTATTATCACTTATTCAGTTGAGTTGTATTTGTATGGCTCCATGTCTGTGTTCAGAAACACAAGTTCAGACCTTTTTCTCACAATGTGACCAAGCATGAATGTTTCCTTTAGCTCCATGAAACTCATGTCTCACTACTGTCACTGTCTGTAAAATCAATCAACCTTTTATTCATATAGCACAAGCCATACATCTAATGCAACTCCAAGTGCTGAACATAAAGAGTTAAAAAGAGGTTAAATAAAAAGGACACCTTATTTCATTCCCCCTCACATTCCTACTCTGCAATCAGAGGCAGAGTAGGAATGTGAGGGAAATAAAATAACAGCCAGAAGCCAACAGATTAACTGACATAGCGGTGTATGTAAGGCACATCCATCCATTGACAGTCCTGAGCATTCACACCACCAGCCCCAAAGGACCTTCAGGACTAATCCACTGGGCTTCTCTGACGAGTACCTGTGGGAGAGATCCATGTTCAGTATAGTTTATCTATGTAGTCTGCTGGAACCATTGATTAGGAAACAGAGCCCTGAACACTGCTCCGTTTCTTTGTCGACAGGAACAATCCATGGCTTTCTGCTGTGTTTAAATTGATTTATTTTTATTTATTTTATTGAACCTTTATGTAACCAAGCGAGACATTAAGAACAGTTTCTTATTTACAATGATGGCCTGGCAAACAAACAAAACAAAGAGGAACGACTAATTATACTAATAAAACTACACAGGATGCAGTGTTCTGACAAAATAAGACCTATCACACATGGGTCAGGTATGTTTTCAGCCTCTTGAGTGGATCCAGCAGGTATCCAGCCTACTGTTAGTTAGTATCAGTGTGAGACTGATACCTGTGGAGGAACAGTAGCAGACGATATGTTACGCCCGGGTCTACGGGCATGAGAGCGCAACAAAAGACAAAGAAGCGGAGGGCGATGAATGCAAAACAAAGCAATTTATTGCTACCACAAACAAGCAGTATGACAAAAAAATGTGACAAGACTGTATTCCTCGTGGAATGACTTAATTTTCAATGAATGAAGCTGAGCTTCAGGGTGAATCAAGGCCAAAATAATAAACAAAAAAACAACTATTTCCTAACTAATCCCTAATCAAACAGAAGAGTAAACAAAAGACATTTTCTAAACTTAACTCCCCATGGTAACAAAAACAGGAGAAAACAGTGTACAAAAAGAAATGGCGATTCACCCCTACTGCTTCAAGAGTTTAGTGGTCTTAACTATTTACAAGGTACATTGTCTTGTAGGCGGTCAAGCTACACAAAACAAGGCCGCTTTAGCAAACTGCTAAGCTAACGCAGACTAATTAGCTACCAATGCTAACGACGACCCCGAACATCTACAGCATAAACGAGAAAAAAGTCTAAGTTCACATTACTGGAACATTCAACACACACAACGCTTGACAAAGAAAGTGGAGGGACGAGGCTCCGCTGCCAGCTCCGACCCCCGGCGCCACCTGGAAACCCCGGGCGCTAAGAAGCCCGGCGTCTTGGGCCTGCCAATCCCTGGCGGCCGCGGCACAGAGGGACAGCCAATCTGGGCTGGAACTGGCACCTGTCAATAAACACAGATCCAATACAGAGAAGACAGAGGTCCCACTGAAAACGCTGCACAATAACACACAAACTATACAGCAGAGGGCCGTAACACAACACCTTGTACATATGGCTCCTGAGCACCTTGGGAATGATTTCTGAGGAGGTACCCGCCCCCCTATTCCCTCAATCACTGGGCATCCCTTGTTGCAGGTACGAGGTCCTCAGGTGCAACAAGCACAAGGCTTTACTGCTTCAGTCTATTTTGGGATGATATCAGTATATGAAAGCACAATGACACGGCGTTGACATTGCTTGTAACCAACAGGGAAAAAGATGAAATGAAGACAGGAAGGGGTCCTCCCACACAGGAGTCCACTACCGGGCCTCTGCAGTAATGAAGGTCATCCCTTAATGGAAGGAAGGGGGCGTCTCATCAGACCCTGGTGGAAATGGCAGCTCCCAGTAGGCCACATTTGTACAGGGTATGTGTCAGTGTTAAAATACTGGGTTGCTAATAAAGCACATTTATATAAAATACTAATCACATGTATTTACTTTTGCTGCCACCCACTTACACGCTGTCCCATACAGAGGTTACTGACATGTCATCATGGATCAAAGAGACCATTGACATATCTTATTATCTCAGTTGGAGGCTCTGGATGATGAGATGCTGTCTGTCTGCTTATAGACACTTGGCCGTAAATTGATTTATCTTAATTACTTGCTAATGCTGGTAGTCTGCACATGGGACTAATAACTGCTTCCAGTGCTCTCTATCCGAAAATGAATCAATTGCTTCCATTGCTGTGATAATTTTGCAGGAGGAGGGAACTCTTCCTCCCCCCTGAGCCTCTTACCTCCAGTTTAAGGCCAAGAGAATCACAAGTGGTAATAAATTACCTTTTAATTTAAACAGTGTAGTCAATGTGACATTTGCACCTTTCTTCAAGTGAGACTTTCACAGGGACGAAGCTTAACCCCTTAACATCCACCCTTTTTATAGGATTTTCACCTATTTGGTGTACCCAAATGGAAAAGCTTCTAACAGAAGAACTATGAGGCCATGATGCATGTATTAGGCTTCATTTGACAAGTGTTCTAGTTTCTGGAAATGTGCTTGTTTAGCATGTGGCTAAAAACAAACAAAATTACATCAGTTCAAACATGGCTCAAAAAAGTGTTTTTGGTCCTCGTCTATAATGAGTCATATTTGAATAACAATAATTAGGACATGCTTTATGCCAGAACTATACAGAACACCATAAACCTTCTACATCTTTTTAACCTGTATAAAATTCCAGACCTCTAAGTCAAACCTTTTTAGTTTGTGGTGTCACTGGTGTCCCCGAACCTCTCCAGTCATCTCCGATTGGCCAAATTGTGCCAATTGCTTTGACTCATTACTGCGTAGTGCTGCTGCTTACAGCTGGCCCGGTGGATGTTAAAGGGTTAAATGTTAAAGCAACTCTATTATGTGTTTTTATTTGTTTCAGGTTGGAGAAGACGATGTGAGGTCTCTCTACAAGAGGACTTTAGAACTTGAAAAAACGTGATCAAAAAAGAGAAACTAGAGTACGAAAAGAAGGTAATTCAGTAAAGTAATTTATTTCCAGGCATGAGAAACAATTAAACTAAAATGAATTTTTTGCTTTTTCCAGGAACGGGAGAACAGAAGATAGTCTTTATTCATTCTTCATCAATTAGGATAATTGAAAAGGAAAAAAACAGGCCTGTTTTGTGCTGTGTGATGGCCTCTCTCACCGCCCTGCCAGCAGGGTGGTCTCGGGTGATGGGATCCACTACATCAGGGGGGTTGTAGGCTGACAGGAGGGGCCCTTTCCCTCCATATGCTGGCTTTATTGTGGAGCGCAACACATGCTATAATGATTCTACAAGCTCAGTCTGGGGTCACTGTGAGCCCATGTAAGCAGGTGAAGCAGGCGTTCAGTATCCCAAAGGTCATTTCTATCCTGACCCTGGTTTTGATGAGGGCCATAGAGGGTCATTAAAAAGGGGCTGGCAGGTGAAACCTCAGTCACCTAACAGCAGTCCACTCAACAGCCCTGAAGATAAAAAGGAATATTACCATGATCAGTATCACAAAATGCAGTTTAAAGAATATAACAAAAACAATATGCAATGTATAGCTACTAGGGGTGTGCCCGAATACAAATACATTATTTGGCAAAGCACAAATAGTGGGTTTTTTATGAATATTTGTTTCATACAAATATTTTAAAAAGTATTTGTTTTCAGGAAGAAAAATAAAAACATGTCAAATACCAGCGTGCAGGTCGGTTACATCACTATCTCAGTGTCTCTCCTCTGCTCCGCTGTGACGTCTATCAGCAGGTCTCAACGAGGGGAGTCACATCCACCTGCTACATGACGCACATTTCCTAATTTGGACATCAGTCCTGGAGTTGGGGGTGTTCCCCAGAGATAAAGCTGAACTACTGACATGAACACTTATTGTAACACTTTAATTTTCTAAAATTAAAAGCGTAATAAAAACAAAAACAGGATTTTAAAGCCTCTTTCCACTTTTATTCGAATACAAATACAAATAATTTTGCTGCCTCAACAAATACAGATACAAATACAAATACTGGGCTCTCTACACATCCCTAATAGCTGCCATACCTGCTCAGATCTGTGGCACAGTGCAGACTCCCTGAAGAACTGGGAGTCATGGACTGACTGGAGACCATGCAGCGATGATCACTGGTTATCTGCAAAAGCGTTTGGGGTTAAAAATACGTTAACAGGTAAAGTCAGTATAGCATGAACGTACATCTGAAAGGCCTCCATGGTGGAGAGAAAGATGGTCCAACTGTGACACCTCTGCTGTGTGAATATTTCCATATTAACTAAAAGTGAAATGACCTTTAATTATCTAGACTACTGCAAACCCTCAGTGTCCAAGCAGGCATTGTTCCACATAGATAGAAGTGCTATACTAAATGAAAATAAGTAGAATTAAAAACTAGTAGAATACAAATTTTAACTCAAGGCAAGATATTTCTATTAATATGCAAACTGAATGTAGAATGAGCATTGTGAATTGCAAATCACTGCTGTAAGATTAACCTTTACGTTGAGACTGTGGAATGACTTACGATTCACTTAATCAGCTTCATTCTCACCCAGACATGCGGAGATGGGAATGTGGGTGCAATCTGTGGCACCAGTCACCCTGGGGAACCCTATGATAGGAGTAGGCTGCATTTACATACAGCAGTATATGTCATAGAGTCACGTAGTCAAATAGGTTCATGTCTACCTGCTACATCATTCTTGTATGGACTGTTTGGGCAAGAGGCCAGAGAACAGGACGAAGGCATCCAGGAGCTCTGTTAGAGCCTCTTGCCACCTTGTGAATTGCATTACTGTGTTTTTGCTCAGGTTCTCTGCATCACCACAGCATACATAACACATACACAGCATGCATAACACATACACAGAATACATAACACATACACAGCATTCATCACACATACACAGCATGCATAACACATACACAGCATGCATAACAGTACCTGTAGCAAAGTAACACAAGGCGATGCATACAGTCTGTGGGACTGTAAGGACACGACTCCGATGCGTCGCACTGGCAACATATGGTTCAAGAAGCTGACGTAGATTCTCGTCTGAAGGAAAAACATCATCAGGGAAAGCCAAGAGGTTTTGCTGGTCTCTGAACACTCTAACCCTCCTCATGGACCCTCTCTATGTTTAAGAGTAGGCTTAAAACTTTCCTTTTTGATAAAGCTTATAGTTAGGGCCGACCAGGCTCGCCTTGGATCAGCCCTTAGTTATGCTGCTATAGGCCTAGACTGCTGGGGGACTTCCCATGATGCACTGAGCTCCTCTCTCCTCCTCCTCCTCTCCATCTGTATGCATTCATGTAACATCAATACATGTCACTAACTTTGCTTCTTCCCTGGAGTTTTTTTTTGAGCTTCCTCATCTTGCAGGAAACCCTGGGTTCCGGGCCGAACCTTTGCGGTCCTTCGCGTTCGCCTTCCTGTTTGTCAGGACTCGGGACACCCGGCTTGAAACCGAGACAATTCCAAACAAACCAGGACGTCTGGTCACCGTATTTGGGGTTAAAGTTACTTCTTCCTTAAAGTTAGGCCACCTTTGTTGCCATGGCTACAATAATAACGGCAGGGTTAAAGGCTAGGGGACGATCATAGCTTTAAAAAACTGTCCTGACTCGCGGTTGGAAACAGGAAACGAACAGCATCTCTTGTGGCAACGTCCACTGTTGGGTTAAAGCCTCCATCCAGCCTCCTCTGTCATCTGTCACATATATATACACGTCATCTGAACTGCATCACTGCTCCACCTCACAGTCACTACGACCGCTAGATGGCAGCTGTCACTCAAACTAACTACAGGTTGTTTGCTTCCCATGCAGTCTTGAACAGACAGAGGAGAATATGAGGTTTCCAGGATATAAGAACCATGTTGATGACACTTATGTCAACTAATGACCGTTTATAGCAAACTCTGCTACAGCAACTCTGTCTCCTAGAAATCACCTTCATATATGACTGAACTGGTTCCCAGTCACGTTTGTGATGACAAACATAATCTCTGCCTGGATGATGTTCACAGTGATGAAGCTACATGTATATGTGTCTCTGCGGTGGGAGGTCAGAGGTCAGAGGTCGGGGTGGATGCAGGACTCTGACAGCAGAGACCAGGTCCTGAGTCCTGTGTGTGTTCAGGTTTGGTTCAGGTTAGTGAATCAGGATCTTTCTCAGACCTGAACCAGGTGCTGCCAGACTCTGAACAACCTCAAACACAAAGATTTCTGCATCTTGCCAAATACATCATAACAACATTTTGTTATGTTGAGAGAAAACATGATTCAGCAGCATCATGCGTCTAACAAAATGTTTTTGCTGTTGCAGTTTAGTTTTATATGAGCTGGAGATGTTTGAGCAGTGAGATTCGGTGGTAAACTCTCTGCTGTTTGAAGGAGCTCTCAAAGAATCCAGAGCAGCGACAAGGATTCTGCTGAGAGAGATAATCCTCCCTAATAAATATACATGAACATTAATCTCAGTTAAAACATGACATAACACAGAAGGAGGAGGAGGTCGGGGAGGTGCAGCAGTAAACTGCGATACGGAGAGAACAACCTGCAGAGTGAACTGTGACAGATGAACAGCTGTGATTGGATGTTACCTGCCGCAGCTGAGGATGAGTCAGTGATTTGTGAAGCGTATTGAGGTTGATCATCTGAACTCACACTGTGTGTTATCGATGAAGACAAACCCACGCTCTGAATCAGCCATCAACGATCAATACATTTAATTCTGATTGATATCAAGCTGTGATGTCACGTGTTTGGGAAAGAAAAACAAAATAAAAAACTTTTACTGGAGGAAAAAGTCATAAATTTGATGAATGTGTGTTATAAAAAGCGTCTTTGTTCTGTTATTTCTAAGTGAGTTAGTGATGCTGAAACACACACATCAGCTTCATCAGCGTGTGATGAAGACGTACAAACCAAATAATGATTGAAAATCTGAGTCAACATTATGATTTAATGAGACAAAGTGGAGCTGAAATATAAAAACCCTCCTGTTCCGAGTCTGGACTTGATTCATATTCATATTCTTCAACAACTACAAGGGAGGAAGGTTTCACAGTCAGAATGAAAGTTTAAAGTTTAGCGGAGCCGCCGGAGACACCCGGAGGTGTTTCAGGAACAGAGATCCTGATGATCAGCAGGTAAATATTAAACACTCCTTTACAGCTGTTGATGGGAGCCTCTAGGTCATAAAATCAGTAACAAAAAACAACCTACAGTTACGTTTGAGAGGTGACGTAGTTCAGATGACGTTGTTATAAGGTGACACGTGGTTTGAGTGGAGACTGTAACCACGGCGTTGTCTCGTCATAAACATAATTATTTTTTAGCTGTGATTTTAAGGGTTTTAGGAAGCAGCATACGAGGCTCCGGTGGCTCGTTCTGGAGGTACAAACGATATATGTGGTCGTTTAATCTGGAGGACTTATTGGTTCATGGAGCAGCATCGTTAACAGTTCAGGTTTATTTCAGAGTCTCAGAGACTCAAAACACAAACACACAAAGGATAAATAAACTGAGCAGAATAAAACTATTAAGTTGAGACAAACAGAGTCATAAAAAAGTGAAGAAATCTGTCAAAACAAGATGAATATTTCAACCTGGAATTCAATTCTTCAACTATTATCCTCTGTAAGATAATAATCAAGGATTCTATAATAAAGACAAAAGAATATTATGTTTGTGTGTGTGTGTGAAAATGAAATAATGGTTAAATATAAAAACAATAAAACTGATGAGACCTGTGGGAAATAAAACTATGAGCTGAATTAATAAACTTTTAAAGATTCTGCAGTTGAAACAGCTGAAGAGCCTCGTTTTTAAGTTTCTGCATATTTATAAAAATTAGATATTGATTTATTATTTTTCAGATTGTATGTTTGGGTGGGCTGGAAGCATCTGCTGGTTTTAAAAGCTCAATATTCACCAAACATTACTTGATATTTTTACTCCTCACATCAAATAAACTTCTCATCGTCTCAGTTCAGTTTATCTGATGATACATTTGTCAAAAGAGTTATTAACTTTCAGTCGATTTAGTTTTGACAAAAATTCAAACATTAAATGATTTCAGAGCTTCATCTGTCTCCTGTATCGATGAGAAAACTAAAGATTAAACTAGAAAACATCCCATAGTTTTCCTATAACTGCAGGTTTTCCTGATGTTTTGCAACCATAAGTTGATTTGTTTTAAAATGAGTCAAACTCTGCGTCACTGATGCGTCACTGATGCGTCACTGTGCAGCGAGAAAGAAGCTCAACAGAGTTCAGACACATGAACTGAACAACTGTAGAAAATCAGATGGCGACACAATAAAGTTTTACTGGTTTGAACTGTCGAACACAAAGTGAAGATCACAGCTGATCAATACAGCTGATCAATACAGCTGATCAATACAGCTGATCAATACAGCTGATCATCACAGCTGTGTTGATCAGCAAACTCTAAACACAGTTTATCAATAAATGATGTTTGTTGTTTTATGCCAATAATCACCAGTTTATGACCAGTAAACGTTTCTATAGTAACAGCAGGTTGATTACTGGTGAAAATGTAAATTAATTACTAAATATCATGAAAATATTCATCATGAGAACTTAATCATGTTCTTCTCTTAAATCTTTGTGTTTTCTGAGGTTTGATTTTACGACTGTAACTTACAAACAAACTTAAATATTTATATTTTAAATGAAAGCAGAAGAAGTTGAAACTACATTTGCTAGTTCGCACTAAGAACAGAGTAGAGCTGAGGCTGATGGGAAGGTCTTTGAGTTTTGTATTTGTAAAGATAATATTTAACAAACATCAATGTGTGTAAAACAGAACATTTGACTTATATTACAAGCAAACAGTGTTTACTGTCACTGAATAAATAAATAAATACAAATAAAAACAGAGTTCATTATTCCAGCAGGTTTCCGACAGACACTGAGAAACAGGACGAGCAGCTTTCTGTGACTGATGCTTCGTCTAAGCAGCTCAGACGAAGAGAAGCTGAAATATTCTGCAGCGGCGGAGCAGCTGGAGATGGAGAGATGCAGCGAAGCGTGAAGAAAATGAAAGCAGACAGACAGAGAGAGAGAGATTTCTGTGTAACATGCAGATATATTGAGGATTATTTTCTGCTGCTGCTGCTGCTGCAAGACTTTCTCTGTGACACTGATTTCATTTTCCCTCCACTCAGATTTATAATAAAGTTTCAGTTTGTATCTCCTCACAGACACACGGCCATTAATTTAGACTTTTAAATAATACAACATTTCACACTGTGATGTAACTGCAGGAGTTTGATTTGACTGTTGATGGATTCCAGTCGTCTTAAAGGAAACATATTCTGCACATCTCCAGCTCTATATTTATATTCTGGGGCTCTACTGGAATAAAAACTCCTTATTTATCTTCTACTGGTCCTTTATGCAGCCCCTCAGTTCAGCCTCTGTCTGAAACAGACCGTTTTAGCTCCTGTCTCTTTAAGGCCCCGCCTCCTGATAAGCCCACTCTGTTCTGATTGGTCAGCTTTCAGGAAGCTTCCTCCGGCTCCGGAGGCTACGTAAACAAACTATAGTAGCAGGATTTCACTTCTTTTTCTCCTTCTTTACTCCAAATGTCAACTTCTCACATCCATCCGTACATGTTGAAGCTGAACAACACATGGAAACACCTTAGCAACCACCTTAGCAACCACCTTAGCAACAAAACCTACAGAACAGACGGCTATTTGTGAGCATGTGAGAACCATCTGATGTCATCACGAGGAGGAAGTAGAGGTAACTTTGCAAACCAAGCACTCAGCACAGGTTAAAGCCCTGGGTTTTGACTTGCAGGCAGCATTCCTACATACATTCACCTCAAGTCACCTCATGTTTAACATCCGACATCAGAACAGGAAAATAAATAACAGAAAACACCTTAGCAACCACCTTAGCAACAAAGGCTGCAGACTTGATGGCAGTCTATGAGCATGTGCCAACGTCAGCTCATCAGCAAGGTAGAAAATAAATATTTCAAACGAAGTGTTCAGAGCAGGTTGAAGCCCTGAGTTTTGACTCGCAGGCAGCATCTCTACATACGTTCAACTTCAGTTTTGGAAAACTGGTTTTGGAGACGTGACGACATTTACAGAACAGTTGGTTGTAGGATTAAGGTTAGAACTGCGTTTAGATTAACGTTGGAATTAATAGTGAAAGGATCGTGCATTTCTCTGAATCTCTATAACGAAGCTGCTGAGTGCAAAGTTAGCATTATGGGATGTACTTTATATCAGCTTGAAACAAACGAGGATTATCCTTTAAATGAAGGATCTTTTTCCATCTTTTAAGTGTAAAATCTAAAATAAAATATATAGCTGTCAGATAAATGTAAAAAGTACTATTTTGCAGTGGTGGAAAGTAACTAAGTACATTTACTCCATTACTGTATTTAAGTACAATGTTGAAGTACTTGTACTTTACTTGAGTATTTCCATGTGATGCTACTTTCTACATTTCAGAGGGAAATATTGTACTTTCTACTCCACTACATTTATTTGACAGCTTTAGTTACTTTTCATATGAAGATTTGACACAATGGATAATATAACAAGCTTTTAAAATACAACACATTGTTAAAGATGAAACCAGTGGTTTCCAACCTTTTTGTCTTTTGACGTCTTACAAAAAGCAGTGTGTAGTCGGGGTCACATTTCACATGTCTATGAGTTGTTAACAGCTCCACCAAATAGTGATTTTTCCCTCTAAACTTCTCACATGCTTTCATTTCAATAAATGTTCAAATGATCCAATATTTCAGCAAAAATCAAAGATTAGAGAAAAAGTCCAAAAACTGAAAACAGATTTGTGTATCAGAACTTTGTTTTTTCTTCTTTCCTCTCCCATTAATCATCTCACCACCCCTCAGATTTATCTGCTGACCCTTTGGAGGGGCCCGACCCCTAGGTTGGGAACCACTGGACTAAACTAGCTAACTGTATATAAAGTAGTGTAAACTAGCTCCACCTCCAGCAGCTACAACAGTAACATGCTGCTCTAACACTGATGCTTCACTATTAATAATCTAATGATGTCATATATAATAATATATCAGTCAGAGGGACCAAACCACTACTTTTACTGCAATACTTTAACTACATCAAGCTCATAATACTTATGTACTTTTACTGCAATACTTTAACTACATCAAGCTCATAATACTTTATTTTTCATGCAGGACTTTTACTTTTAAAGGAGTATTTTTACATTTTGTCTCTGTAATGTATTAGAGTATTAGTATTAATGGACTTACTATAAAACAGTAGAATCTTATTGATCTTCACTGTATTAAACCTGTTTCAGGTCTCGTGTGTGAGGAGCAGAAAGCCTCCAGCAACAACCTCCTGCTGTTTGTTCATAAACACAAACACACCGAGGAGACACACAGATATATAGGCTTCATCTTCTTCTGTGGTGTTTCACACACACACACACACACACACACACACACACACACACACACACACACACACACACACACAGCTGGACAGTGTAACTCAACATAACTCACAAGGGGACAAATAGAAACTCCTCTGATATGAGCTGAAGTGTAATTACTGACTGGAAATCATCTGTGTGTGTGTGTGTGTGTGTGTGTGTGTGTGTGTGTGTGTGTGTGTGTGTGTGTGTGTGTGTGTGTGTGAGTTTATCAGAGGCTGAACTGAGGGGCTGCATTAAGGACCAGCAGAAGATAAATTAGGAGTTTTTTAAGTGTAAATCATGCAAAGATATTCCAGTAGAGCCCCAGAATATAAATATAGAGCTGGAGATGTGTCCTTTAAAACTCTCTGTGGAGTTTTCTTGTAAACAAATAAGCGCTGAAAGTGACGTTCAGAGCACAGAGAAGCTGCTAAACTGAAGCTTTGATCAGAGGAAACAAACGTGTGTGTGTGTGTGACTCAGACCTGTCCTCTCCTAATGTAGACTGTGATCAGTGAGACGCTGCTGCAGACTGAAGGTTACTGGTTTATATTGATCCTTTACAATAAGCCCAGAATCAGAAACTGATCCTCAACACAGCTGAGCTCAGATTTATTTCATACTAGTGAATCCACGACTGAAATAACTGTGAAATGTCATCGTTTTAAATGATTATGATCAGCTGTGGAGACTCTGCTGCAGCTGCATCAGGATCCAACATCCTGAAACTGAACAATAGAACAATAAACAAATGAATCTGATGCTGCCAGCTGTGTGTGTGTGTGTGTGTGTGTGTGTGTGTGTGTGTGTGTGTGTGTGCAGGACCAGCGTGACGCCTTCATGACTTCAGGATTTTCTGAGTTTTTGACGTTGGAGCAGAAACTCATACCTCCAGTGAATATATTTCATGAACCTGGAAGGTTTTTTTTTTTAATTATATGTACAGATACTGAAACCTGTGATGAAGAATAATTACTGAGCAGATAAAAAACCCCTGAGGTTGCAAGAAACTCTTCTTCAGTTTTTAAGGCCTATCTGAAGTTTCCTGGTATCAGTTCGGTTTAGTTTAAAGAACCATGAATACATTTGTGCGTCAGTCAGCAGGTGGATTCAATATTAATATACAGAAGCACAACAAACCACAAACAGAAGTGACGCATCTTCTTCTGACTCCGGACGACACAACAGGTCGTAACGTCAGTCGCCTAGAAACGACCTAGAGTTAGTTTGAGTGACAGCTGCCATCTGGTAACCGTAGTAACTGTGAGGCGGAGCAGTGGTGCAGATCAGATGACGTGTATATATATGTGGTAGTGACGAGCAGAGAGCCCAGAGTTTGTATTTATAGAGGCAGCAAAATTATTTGTATTCGAATAAAAGTGGAGAAGAAGAAGAAAAATGACTCTGAAACCATCTGGTGTGATATTACAGTGAGAAAACAAGAAGAAGAAGAAGAAGAAGAAAATCTTTTATTAATCCCACAGCAGAGATCTGCAGTGTTACAGCAGCAAAGGTGGATAACATCAGTAAAAAAGCAAGATATGAATAAATAAACAGACTCAACGGCTGAAGTCACATTATTTGGTCTACTGGGAGCAGTGTTGACTGGAAAGTCTCCTCCAAACACTGCAGGTGAAGGAGCTGCATCATCCTCCCATCACCTCCAGGGCAGAGTTTGCCTTCTGAACCAGTCTGTTAAGTCTCTTCCTGTCAGCAGACCTTCACAGAAGACGGCTGATGTTACTACTAATGATGTGCAGAGATCCCAGTATCTGTATTTGTATTTGTTGAGGCAGCAAAATTGTTTGTATTTGTAATCAAATAAAAGTAGAAAGAGGCTTAAAAATCCTGTTTTTGTTTTTATTACGCTTTTAATTTTAGAAAATTAAAGTGTTACAATAAATGTTATGAAGGACGACGTCCCCACACCGGGTCTCTAACTGGAGTCTCCCAGATCATAGACGACTGCGCTGACTACTGAGATAAAACTTTACTCATCACCTCATTGCAGACAGACCTCTACCTATTTATACACCCATAACACACAGACAGCACAGCAGGTAACATGTAGAAGAACTTTAAAGGTGATTCTTGCTTTGCACTTTTCATTTATTACCTATTTTTTACAACCTAACTTTGTGGAAAGGAGAAGAAGAACAACAGGTTATGGAGAGTCTCTTGAGAGCACTTTGCTTGTGTCAGTAGTTCAGTTTTATCTCTGGGGAACACCCCCAACTCCAGGACTGATGTCCAAATTAGGAAATGTGCGTCATGTAGCAGGTGGATGTGACTCCCCTCACTGAGACCTGCTGATAGACGTCACAGCGGAGCAGAGGAGAGACACTGAGATAGTGATGTAACCAACCTGCTCGCTGGTATTTGACATGTTTTTTTTTTCTTCCTGAAAACAAATAATTTTTAAAGTATTTGTATGAAACAAATATTCATAAATAACTATTTGTGCTTTGCAGAATAACATATTTGTATTCGGGCCTCTAATATGTGGTCAGATTTCCTGATTCAGAGCAGGATGGATGGAGGCAGGAGACCTGTCAAAAACAATTTACGGTTCTCTTTGCTCTAGTTTATTATGGTACATATGTCTGAACATATCTGATGTAATGTTTAATATATGAGATATGTGTTTTTGATATCTGTGATATTTTTTTTGATGTATTATTTTTGAGGTTATGGTCTTTGTATTCCTGCTCTTTGTGATTCTCTCTGTTGAATTGTTAACTGCTGTCAGATGTTTCTCACCCTGAGCAGGTTAAACACAGCTGTCAGTCTATATGTGAGCGTTATATCTGTTCTTACAAATATTTAGACCTGACAAAGATCTGAGTAGGATCGAAACGTCCTAACTGATGGAAGGAAGTGTGCAGGTGTAGTATAATTACTCTCCTTCAACTAGAAGCCATTAACTGTTCATTTATAGACATTCAACAGTATCCTTAAAATATGTGACATGCATGTAAAATGATGTAAAAATTCACCACACATTGTATGTAAATGTACTTTCTTTTCTACAGTGGAAACACTGCAGCATATTTCATGTTGTTTGTAAAGAAATAAAGATAGTTTCAGTCTATAAATCATTTTGTGTTGTTCTCAGCTTGTGATTCATGTGAGCTACTGATAATAATTCAGGCTGTTGTTTAACTCCTGGAAGGATTTTCTGGTGTAAAAACCGGAATCATCGGTTGTTCAGTGGAAACCTTTGATCCGAAGCGGCTCCCGGAGTTCAGCTGGGAATTAAACCCCCAACCTCTGGCAGGGTGAAGGCTTCTCTGTGCCCACTGAGCTCCACAGAAGCATGACAGAGACCCTAACCTCCCCAAAGACTCACAACAACTAAAAGTTTCTAGTGTGAGCGGCGGAGGAAGTTCACATGAAATGTCATCACTTGAATTCCCTGCAGAGCTCCGGCAGACGGAGAGAGAGGAAGTTAGAAAGTTTAATTGTTTCTCAGAGAAAAAAAAGTCAAATGTTAAACAGAAGCTTCATGTTAAAGCAGATAAACAGAGCAGGAGTTACCTCAATACAGCTTTAAATATACAAACACAGATAGAAATACAGCAGATTATCACTCTGATCTCTGATGTTCATCACCAGTAAACCTCCAGAAATCCTCTGAGAAACCAGAGAAACAAGAAGCTGCAGAATCATCACATGTTGAAGTTTCCTTCAGCAGTGATCAGTGATGGTCGTCTGTTATCATGTTAAACAGCTGATTCACAGCAAATACAGTCCATAAAACCCACAGAGGACGTCAATCCAGCATCAAACACAAGAAACAAATCACACTTACACTAAAAATAATACAATAAACAAAGAGTTTTTAAAAAAGTAAACACGACTACATACATCTGTGGAGGCGTTTAGCTGCAGGAGAGAGAGGTGTGAAGATGCCTCAGGTGAGTTGATTAGCACAGCTGATGCTGGTTAACTAATTATACTCTTCCTTTCAAATGCACACACACACACACACACACACACACAGACAGACAGCCGGCCATCCGTCAGGGTTTGGTTGACGAAGGCTGGAACTATTATTTGGGACCGAACCACATGCGGCAGAAGAAGCCGGGTGACTGTAGGTGACTGTAGGTGACTGTAGGTGACCGTAGGCGACTGTAGGCTTTATGTTTATTGTTGATGTGGAAACGTGTGCAAGCAGCTGAAAATAAAAGGAGTTCTCTGTGACCCACCTGTTGTATTGGTGTTAGATGCCGAGGGAACCCACAGCAGCAGCCAGACGTGCTCCAGTATATAATAACATGAATCAACATTCAGCCAAATGACATATAACAAGTATTTGATAGATAGAACTTTATTGTATTAACAGAATTGCAGAACTTTTTAACCCCACAGCACATGTAACAAAATAAAATAAGGTAATAAAAGGACAAACATTGATTAAAAACATTAGACTGTTAAAGTGTAAACTACTTTCAGTCAGTCATCTACCAACAGAAATAAAAATACTGATCTGAAAACATTTAATGAAAAACAAACCAAACCTGTGATCATAAATCAATATTATGCACATAAATGCATCATTGCCATGAATTAGGGAACAAACACATGTGAATTGATTGTTATGTGATGTTAATACTGTTGTTATTGAGAATGTCACTATTTATTATGAGCTTTATTTAATTTATGTATTTCTGGTAGTGATGTGCCTCGGCTGTAAGTCCTATATGTAATACATCTGTTTCATGTTATTTTAACCTGTTACAATGTTTTTTTTTGCATCGTCCCTGACAAATAAACTAAAAAAATATATATATTAAAGTTACAGGTCAGTTATTGCACACTGGTAATAGAAGCAGCATTGTTGGATTATTGGAAAGAAGTCTGAGCTGAAATGTTTCTGTTTCTCCTTCCAGACAGTCAGAGATCTTTGCTGATACCGTCAGTCCGCTGCAGGCATCGTGAGGTATAGATTGAGTCCAGGTTTCAGTAGATGGGTCCTGATGATATCCTGTTCTGTCTTCACTTCCCCGCTGGAGAGATTTTCTGTCGGCCTGATTGCGGTTGTCAAACCACACTACTGTCGTGCAGGAACGTCAGGATGCTCTCAGTAGCGCTGCGGAGAAAGTTTTTGGGGTGGACTAGTTGTCTTTAATATCCTCAGGTAAGAGGATGTCTCTCCTGTCAGCTGAGCTCCTCTGTAACGTGCACCCACAAAAACTTCTGCCGTGTGTCTCCATTTATGAGGAGTGTGTTCAGTCTTTCCTGTTGTCAGTGATCACCTCGTCTCTGCAGTGTTTCATCGTTCTTTGTTATCAACCCAGACAGCCTGCTCGCCAGAATAAAACGTTGGCACTCTAAGCACATTAACATTTGTAAAGTGACGTAGTTCACATGTGATCTATATGAGCTGATCTTTCCTATTAGGAGGAGGAGGAGCAGGTGGGTGGATGGTTAGTAAGTTGGAAATCAGCAGAGAAGACGGTTCCAGACCACCTCGAAACCAAAACCGATGTCTGCTTCCTGTTTCAACTGACAAAAGCGGGTGTTTTTAGTGAGACGTCAGGACATTTGCAGCTGTTTTTATTTTA
Organism: Thunnus maccoyii; assembly: GCF_910596095.1. Lineage (NCBI taxonomy): Eukaryota > Metazoa > Chordata > Actinopteri > Scombriformes > Scombridae > Thunnus > Thunnus maccoyii. The sequence goes on along the minus strand of NC_056542.1, from coordinate 1,229,325 downwards.
TTTAAACCCAAACCATGATCTTTCTCTAACCCTAACCGAGTGGTCTTTGTGCCTAAATCTAACCAGACCTGAACCACAGCGTTGTCACACCAGAAAACATCATTATTCAACAGCTAGAAATGTTGATATGATCTGTTTCACACGTGTTGAAACGAATATATTCAACATTTCTGTGGTTTGCAGAAACGTTCAATAACAACGTTTTGTTCTGGCGACTGGGTTGATCCAGTGGAGTTGGTTGGTAAGCAGGGAGGGTGAAGAGCAGTGGGCTCCAAACACGACCTTGAGGTGAACTTACCCAGTCTGACCATCTGGGTGTGGCCAGTTAAAAAGTCCAGTTACAGTTGTGCTGATTGAGCCCCGGTGATACAGTTCATCTATCTTTATGCAACTGGACTTTAAATTCATTAAAATTCTTTTAAATTCATGTTTATATGTTGATGTAACCCTTCATGGCTCTTTGGTCTAAGAGAGCTCAAAAAAGGATCCCATATTTTATTAAATTTTAAAGGTTTTACACACTTTTAATGGAGACAGTTTGCCAAAATGTAAACAAACATGGTCTAAAACTATGGTTGAAATGGTGACAGAAGGTGCTGTCACTTTAGTGTGAACACACTGTATGCTGTTTGACATCCACCTCAGCTGGATGTCTGAGCTCCTCTCGCTGTCTGTGACGGAAACTCATTTCACCCGTCTGTATCTGCAATCTCATTCTTCCAATAACTCCCCCAGAAAATATTGACATGACATCATATAAATTGAACAGGTTGCCTTCAGGCTCCCAACACCAACAATCTATCTCATTATTACCCTCGAGCTCCATCTCGCTCACAGGAAGGAGCCGTGAAGGAAGTCTGCAGGGACCGAACGTTACTTTGATGTACCGATTCAATAAATGTCTGGATGTCCTCATGGTAAGCTCCTATATGACACACCTGGATAATAACGTCTTCTTTCTTCATAACTTATTTATTAAAAGTTTTGTGACTGTGCAGCTGCAGACTGGGAGGATCCGGAGGATCTGGAGGTTTTAGGTTCAGGACTGAAGCTCGTCCTCAGAGGGAACCTCCAGCTGGCAGCTAATTACAGCCTGTAGAGAGAAAATGTAGGGAGGGAAAAAAAATCATTTCTTTCACCTAAGCCTCACATCCTGAAGACGTCCCTCCCTCCTTCCCCCGAATAATCCTCCTTGTTCTTCGTCAGTTTGATTAAAATAAATCCTCTCGCAGCTTTCTCGTCCTTTCATTTTCCCAGATCGATGCAGCGAAAACCAGAAACACTCTCCTCCCAAACCAGTGAACGTCCAGGGAACGGACACTGAGACGGACAATACACATGCAGAGTATCAGAGAGGACAGAGGAGACTGTATCTGCTGGGGGGGGGGGCACTCCTGGGGTGGGAGGGGTGTGCCCGAATACAAATACATTATTCAGCAAAGCACAAATTGTGGGTTTTATACGACTATTTGTTTCATACAAATATTTTAAAATTGTTTGTTTTCTTTGTTACCAGCGAGCAGGTCGGTTACATCACTATCTCAGTGTCTCTCCTCTGCTCCGCTGTGACGTCTATCAGCAGGTCTCAACGAGGGGAGTCACATCCACCTGCTACATGACGCACATTTCCTAATTTGGACATCAGTCCTGGAGTTGGGGGTGTTCCCCAGAGATAAAGCTGAACTACCGACACAAAGTGAAGTGCTCTCAAGAGACTCTCCATAACCTGTTGTTCCTCTTCTCCTTTCCACAAAGTTAGGTTGTAAAAAAATAGGTAATAAATGAAAAGTGCAAAGCAAGAATCACCTTTGAAGTTCTTCTACATGTTACCTGCTGTGCTGTCTGTGTGTTATGGGTGTATAAATAGGTAGAGGTCTGTCTGCAATGAGGTGATGAGTAAAGTTTCCACTTTTATTTGATTACAAATACAAATAATTTTGCTGCCTCAACAAATACAGATACAAATACAGATACTGGGATCTCTGCACATCATTAGCAGTGACATCAGCCATCTTCTGTGAAGGTCTGCTGACAGGAAGAGACTTAACAGACTGGTTCAGAAGGCAAACTCTGCCCTGGAGGTGATGGGAGGATGATGCAGCTCCTTCACCTGCAGTGTTTGGAGGAGACTTTCCAGTCAACACTGCTCCCAGTAGACCAAACACAGTCAAACTGACAGTTCACTCAAGTGCAGTATCAGTGTTTACTATGTGCAATAATGTGACTTCAGCCGTTCAGTCTGTTTATTTATTCATATCTTGCTTTTTTACTGATGTTATCCACCTTTGCTGCTGTAACACTGCAGATCTCCGCTGTGGGATTAATAAAGGATTTTCTTCTTCTTCTTCTTATTTTCTCACTGTAATATCACACCAGATGGTTTCAGAGTCAAAGTTAACGTCTCCGACTGATCATCTGCGTTCTCTACTTTCATTTTTCTTGTTCTTCTTTGTTTTTTTTGTCCTCATCAGAGCTCAGAGGTCTCATTAACATCTACTGACTTACATCTAATTACACGTTAATCACGGTGTAGTTTGTCTGACAGGCGGCTAAATATTCACATCATAGAGAAACAAACCAGCGCAGGAAGGTCATGTAAAGACTTCACAGTGATTTTAGGTATAATTTCAGTTTGTGGATGAAAACACTGAAGGAAAAACAGAAAGTGAAATACGGCAAAAAGGTTTTTATGCATGACTGAAGTTAAAAGGTTTTTATTAAAGAAATGAACCAATGACTTCCAGTAGCTGCTTCCTCTTAAAGACTTTCAGTCCGACAGAAACACAAAAAATAAAGAACAAAATGAGTCATCAGGTTAAATAACAAAGTTTAAACTTCTTTACAATTGAAATTATTATTCCGTCATCACTTTGTGTGCTTTTAAATGTATCGTTCTTACTGTATTTATATGTTTTAGGTTTGTAAAATCATACCTGTTTATGATATTAACTGGATTTTGTGTTTACTGGTTTGTCGTCTGAGTCTGTGTGTGTTATTTGTATTTATTGTTGTGCTTCATTTGAATGTATTTAAAACCTTCATACGACTGACTAGATGTCACTAGTTGATGGAAATCCATCCATCTCCAAACATCAAAACGGGAAAAATAAGTTTTTATGATGAAAAAACAAAGAGACAAATAGTTTTGTAAAGCAGCGTCTGACTTTATCTGATGAGGTCGAGAAACAAAACTGACAAGTTAATGTGTGATTATTAAAATCTCATAAAGTTCAATCAACTGTAAACACAGCTGATGTCGATCAGGAGGAATTCAAATTACACACAAATAGTTTGAGATCGTTAAAGACTTTAATCAGGATGAAACAGCCGACAGACTTTAAATCCAACTGAGAGACAAAAACAACAGAAGATGTTTTCTGTCAGCTGATCAGATTATTACACAAACTGACTGAAGGTTTCACAGCAAACAACAAGATTCGTCTGGAACGTCAGATCATCCTGATGCCATAAAAGCTGATTGTGACACAAACGTGTGTGTGAGTGTGTGTGTGTGTGTGTGTGTGTGTGTGTGTGTGTCACCTGTCACTAAAGTGAACTCAGCAGGAAGCTTCATCACGCTGTCGGGAACCAAAGCTGAGACGTTCTGCTTCATGACTTCATATCTAAAAACTGGAACTGTGGCAGAAGAAGCTGAATAACATCAAGAGTAAAAATAGTAACTTCAGAGCTTCACTTTTTATTTCAGCCTTCAGTGAATTCAGTGGTTAAAACAAATGAAATGAAAAACTCTCTTAAGAACACAGCAGCTCTGTGGATCAGACTAAAATATCTCAACATCTAATAGATCAAATGTTTGGTGCAGACGTTCTTGGCTCCCAGAGGATGAATCCTGCTAACGTCACAGATACTGGGCTCTCTGCACATCACTAGTGTTTAGTGCCAATTAGTAAATGTTAGCATGCTAACATGTTAAACCAACACAGGGAGCAAGGTAAACATTATACCTGCTAAACATCAGTATGCTAGCATTATCACTGTGAACATGTTAGCATGCTAACATGTTAAACCAACACAGGGAGCAAGGTAAACATTATACCTGCTAAACATCAGTATGCTAGCATTATCACTGTGAACATGTTAGCATGCTAACATGTTAAACCAACACAGGGAGCAGGGTAAACATTATACCTGCTAAACATCAGTATGCTAGCATTATCACTGTGAACATGTTAGCATGCTGTTAGCCTTTAGCTCAATACACAGCTGTGTCTAAACAGCCTCACGGAGATGCTAGCACGGCTAGCACGGCGTCTATCTATTGAAGTACATGTACGTAATAATTCAAATACACACAAAAACAATAATTATTACCATTTATTATAGTTTTAGCTGATATTACAGATTACAGTTTACCTGTAAAGTAATAATAATATATATATATATATAATATTGTTCTTCAGTACATGATCATAATGTTTATATCTCAGTCATTTACAGCAGCAAAGACTTTTAACTGAGGCAAAATGTTCACTGACAATTGATTTCATTTGTTTTCTTACAGCATCGATTCGTAGCAACTAAAGCTTGATGAACATGTTTTATGATTCTGTTCAGACACTCAGAGTCTCGCAGTTCACTCTTAAGACTTTGTCACATTCTGTTTTATTACAATAAGCACATTTACGATAAAAGGAGGAGAAAAAGACAGAACATAGAGTCTGGTGGAGAGACACAGACATAAATATTCAAACATACAGTCAGTCAGACAGGTGGTCTGTCGTCCTGCAGCTGTCTCACTCTCTGCAGCTCTTCTTCATAGAACAGCAGCTGGTCCACCTGGAAACCGTCTTCAGGTTCGTCCACCAGACGGCTCGCAGCCTCTGTGACGTCGTCCTCCCTGTCCTCCCCGTCCTCCCTGCTCTCCCCGTCCTCCCAGTCCTCCCTGTCCTCCCCGTCCTCCCAGTCCTTCCTGTCCTCCCAGTCCTCCCTGTCCTCCCCGTCCTCCCTGTCCTCCCTGTCCCCCCTGTCCTGCTGCAGCCTCCTGGCTTCCTTCAGGTTCTCATAAAGCTTTTGGAAGACGTCTGAACCCAGCCGACGACCGACAGACCTGCAGAGGACAAACACAGATTTAAACATCGTCATCATTCAAACACTGATCTGCCTTCACTGTAGTTAAACTACCAGCTGAAAAAACTGTTTACAGGAAGCAACACTGACTGTCGATCAGAGACGGACATCAATTACTCAAAAATGCTTCGATTCTCTGAAAATGTTTCCAAATAATTTCCTGACTATGAATATCATAAACATGGTGATCACGTAGATAGAAGAGCAGGTTTGTGTGTTTTGTCTCTGTGGTAAACACGACTGTTTCAAATATTCAGCAGCTTTGACCTTTAACCTGCTGAATATCGTCCTCTATCTCTTCCTCCTCCTGTTCTTCTTCTTCCTCCTCTGACTGACAGCGCGGAGTTCAGGACGGTTGACTTCCTTCCTGTTTATCTTCGTCCGTCACAGGTGTTTGACTCTGTGTTTCAGCTCCTGTCAGCAGGTGATCCAGGTGCTTTTTTTCTTCTTCTCTCTCAGTGTGACAGACAGCAGCTCTCTGCTCGGCTAACATCACTGTGATCATCTTTTATTTGTTGTTGTTGTAAATGCTTTCAACTGTTGTCTCTGTTCCAAGACTAATATTCTCATCTGAAGTTTACTGAGACTGTTGCATTAAAAGCTCTGAACAAATTAAACTTCCAAGAAGAGAAAATGAGTCTGTGGGATCATAAATCAAACCTTCTCTATTCACACCATCAGAACAAAAGCTGATGATTTATTGATTTTTTTTTTTCAGAATTCCTCATTTTCTTCTCACAAACTCTCTCTGCAGAACAAACCGTGAGCAACATCAGGAGGATTAATGTCTGAGCTGCAGCTTCAGTGAACAAACTGCCACCAAACTTTCACACAAAGAGAGAAAAAATGATGTTTGGACACATCAACATTTCAGCGTCTCAAATGTTTCTGCATCAACATTATTTCTGGAGTATTTCTCAGACGGTTTCTCTCCGATAACTTCCTGAAGTCTCTGCTGGTTTCCTGTCTGTCACACAAGCATTAGTCCGGCACATAAACCCTCGTTGTTACACTTCAGTGTTTGTACGGATGAAACAAACCAGATATAACGTGTTGATCAGTGAGCTTTAGAGGTAACGGGGGAAACAGTTAGCTTAGCTGTCTTTATGCTAAACTAATCTTCATATTTACAGCAGAGGAATCAATCTGAACATCTAACTAGAGTCAAACTTCCACTTTGATAATGAATGAACCTGCTCAGTGAAGGTGCACATGTTGTTAATAACTTGTATGGTGCGACTCCCACACCGCAGTGAAACTACTGCTACGTTTGAACAGGACACCTGAGAACAAAGAATCACATCCAGAGAAAAACCAGAGACTCACAAACACTGAGCTGGTTTTTATGGTTTCCTCCTCTGTGTTTTATGAGCAGCTCAGTGCGAGCTGACAGCCTTTAATTCCCACAGAGAGCAGCTGTGTGTGTGTGTGTGTGTGTGTGTGTGTGTCGGATGCTGTTGCCATGGTGACGAGCTCACCCTACTTGAAGTGGAGAGCACCGGGTTTTCTCCTTTTTATTAACCCATGCCATCTGACCAATCAGATAACTCCATTTTTTTTACCATCTGCCAATCAGAGGAGAGCAGTAGGTTGATTATAGTAAAATCAGAAGAGCTGAATGGAAAAAGTGAATAAAATAACCATAAAGAGTTAGATTGATATGTTTGTATGAAGATGAGCTTTTGCTTTTTAAGTTTACGAACGTCCCGCCGTCACCGTACGTGACGCGTGGAGTTCCTCAAGGCTCAAACCTCGGGCGTCTTTTAATTAACATTTACATGCTTCAATTAAAGCAGATTATGTAAAAATAATCAAATTAACTGTTGAAATTATGCAGACGACACCCAGATTTACCTTGCTGATCGATGGTCGATGGTACAAATACATCTGATGAATAAACTGTGTGACGTTATTGTCCTGTTAGCGACCGAGCTAAGCTAAGTCTGCTAACCGACCACGGCTACGTTTGTTAGCTTGAAGAGATTTATATTTATTTATTTATATTTATCATTTTCACAGCAGACATTTTGACAAAAGCAACCAGGTGGAATTAATAACATTAATGATTCAGACAAGCCAGTTAGAGGCTCTGGAGTTGACACGCTGCTTACTGGGACACTTAATGAAATGAAGCCATCGTTAGCAGATAGCATATGGAAGTGGACCACTTCAGGCAGTGATGCAGCACCACTTGTCTTCTTCTGGTCCGAAATGGTCCACATGTAAAATAGCAAACACGGCCCAAATATCCCAAATCGAATGTGGAGCTCTCAGGTCTGTGTATTCTGGATGTGGGCCAGTTCTGGTTTATCTGGTTTGTTCCTGGTTGACATGCAGCTTGCAGGAAACAGGAGCAAACCGCCCAAATACGGTCATTCCACGCGGCATGTGGGCCGGATGAAAGTACCAAAAGTGTCGAGTGTGAGCTGCATCTGGCAAGTCAAAATGTCTTCAGTGAAAATTGTAACGGGTATAGGATGGACCCAATAGCAGCACAAATGACACTGGTATAAACTTTGCAGTCTTTATTTCACACGATGTCAAGGCAATATTAGCACGGTCGGAGAAACACAGTTCTGATGAGTATGACTCCACCGGAAATTGAACCCCGATCTTCCACTCCTACAACGGACAAAGACCAGGGAACAGGCAGGCAGAACTCAGAGTCAGGGACAGAAGGCTGGTGGGTTTACCGGGGCAGAGACGAGGAGCGATGGTCGAAGACAAGCTGATCAGGAACCAGGAAGGCAGTCCAGTGAAGAAAGCAAGATGACTTAGCATAGTAGCATAGACAATCTGACAAGGAGGGAGTGGGCCGAGGCAGCTTATATACAGGCTTGATTGCAGATGATGAGCAGGTGGGAGCGCCAGGTGAAGGTGGTTGAACTAATGAGGGGTGTGGCAGAGCAGAGAGTGAGACTGAATGATTGGATGATTCCCACAGCAACAGGTGAGGGGGGAGAGCAGACTCTGACAGAAAATGGTGACTTCAATAACTTTTCAGTAACTTTTTATTGAATGAAACGATGTGCAGTGGTGAAGTTAGCGGTCAGCTCACCAATCATCTCCTGAGATCAGTTGCTACGTCACCAGACCGCCGGACACGTCGGCTTCACGTAGACGAGCAAATGTGACTCTGTGGTGTGAACGCTGCTGAGGGACTGAACGAATCAATGACTGAATGTGTTTGAACTTTCAGCTAAACAGAAAAAAAAAAAAACTTTAATTGTCTTTTGTGAAAAAAAAAAGACAAAGGGTTGAAAGTCAGCACTCATCTCCTCTCTGTCTCTGAGAAACATTAAAGCAGTCTGGAGTATCGGTGTAATTTCAGTCTCAGAGTTCAACTTTTAACAGCCACTTCAAATCAATAAAGTCTGTAAAATGTCATCTTCAAACAACAAGAATCAAAGGATTCATGTCTGCGCATGATTAGAGAAACTTTAACTGTCTCCTCTCAGGTTCTCTAACAAAATAACTTCCACTCATCCAGACGGCTGCTGCTGATCCTAACGAAGACCAAGAAAACACATCAGACGCCACACAACAACAGACCCGAGGACAGTTACTGTGTCACCAAAATATAGTCAATAACAAGTTCATCTTTTCTGCTTCTTGGTCATTTCCATGTGTGTTGAGTTTCTGCTGTTTTTGGCATGAAAGTACTGAACACACTGATGTTGCTCAACCTTGCACTGACATTAACGGCAGCACGCTTCATCAACAGGAAGCCCACCGCGTCCTGCTGACATCTGAGAAGACTTGATGAAAATATTTAGAGAATGCTGCCTCCCTCTCTATTAAAGAACTAGGTTTAGTGTTATTATTGCTTCATGATAGACTGCAGGTCAGAATATTTCATTTGTTGATTGATTGGTTTGTTCTGGAGATGTTTTCTTTCTATAAGCTGGTCTCTGCAGACGCTCAGCTGTGTTTATGAAATCCTGTTAAATCACAGCATAGCTCGTTATACTCATTATGATCTTTCTACAGATTGAATATTGTTACATCATCCTTATATTTTAATCAGTTATACATCTGTGAGACAGTCGCATCCTGCTCAGGTCACCAAAATACAACTTTTAAAGCATCAGTCTGGTGTTAGTTTATATTCTTCTTAAAGGGAACATTTTTACTTTTTGTGGTTTTCTGTTATTTATTTTCTTGTTCTGATGTCGGATGTTAAACATGAGGTGACTGGAGGTGAATGTATGTAGGAATGCTGCCTGCAAGTCAAAGCCCAGGGCTTTAACCTGTACTTCCTCCTCGTGATGACATCAGATGGTTCTCACATGCTCACAAATAGCCGTCTGTTCTGTAGGTTTTGTTGCTAAGGTGGTTGCTAAGGTGGTTGCTAAGGTGTTTCCATGTGTTGTTCAGCTCCAACATGTACGGATGGATTTGAGAAGTTGACATTTGGAGTAAAGAAGGAGAAAAAGAAGTGAAATCCTGCTACTATAGTTTGTTTACGTAGCCTCCGGAGCCAGAGGAAGCTTCCTGAAGCTGACCAATCAGAACAGAGTGGGCTAATCAGGAGGGCGGGGCCTTAAAGAGACAGGAGCTAAAACGGCCTGTTTCAGACAGAGGCTGAACTGAGGGGCTGCATAAAGGACCAGTAGAAGATAAATAAGGAGTTTTTAACTGGAAATCATGCAAAGATATTCCAGTAGAGCCCCAGAATATAAATATAGAGCTGGAAATGTGCAGAATATGTGTCCTTTAATGTTAAAAGTCTCATTAAAAGACTCAAAACAACATTTTCCTCCTTCTCTTCTCAGTGTCTCTTCCTTTTGAAGATGTAAACCTTTAAAAACAGCTCACAAATATATAGTTTCAAAATATTAATTTCCTCAAACAGCTGGTCACTGTAGTTTTAACAGGAGGAAACAGTGTATTTGTTGGGGATTATTTTTCAGCGGTGGATGAATCCACAGCAGTCGGTTTGGTGTTTTTATGTGTTTTGCTGCAGGATGATGATCTGTGGATCCATCTGCAGTTTATAATGTGAGTTATGTTGTGTGTGTGTGTGTGTGTGTGTGTGTGTGTTCATTCATTAGTTAAACTCTGGCACACCTGTAACAGCAGGTGAGAGCTAATGAGACGGTGAGCGAGGGAGTGAATAAATGAGAGAAATAAACTGTTTGATGGATTTAGGTTTTAATTCGTTTCTACTGTATTCCATCATGCTGTGACTTTACATTTAATTCCTGTTTGTCCAAATATTTGTTCTCTATTGTTGTTTTTTGGAGGGAAGAGCTTTGTTTCTGCTCGCTGGGTGTTTATTTTCATTTTAATCTGCACAAACAAACTGAATCTGCTTCATATCACACTCGGATCCACAGCGATAGACCGCGGCTCCGGGGAGGATCTCTTCTCTGGAATAATTGGATTATTTTAAATTAAACTTTCACAGACGCTCACAGAGACACGGAGCTTAAATCTGAGCTGAGACCTCGAAACCAGAAAGACAAAACTCGACGATGTGCAAAGTCAGAATCAAAGTCGAACTTCGGGTCATTTTTACAGTCGTGTTCAATAGAAATATAGTCAAATATAGTCAAATATAGTCCAGAGACGAGTCAGCAGAGACAGAACAGGAAGTCACTACTGACTGGACGAAAACCTTCGAGGTGACGTGTTTTTGATTCAGATTTTAGGACCAAGAGTCAACTTTCTTCACTCAAGAATCACTCCTGACTCTGTATCCAGGAGCTCCAGAGGAGTCCTGACCTGCTGGGAAACGACGTTCAGAGAGAGGAGAGATGTGAGATCAGACTATATGAACACAATCACGTCCTCCTGGCTGCATAATGAATCTACTTCATAACAACAGGAGGAAACTATTTCTGTGAAGTCGGATCTTATTTTTTTTATTGAGGACATTTCAAATAACAGTGGAGGCTATAATATTAATAATAATATTTAAGAGATGTTCTTATTGTTATGGTGAATTTCTCGAGACTGTGGAACAGCAACATGTATCTGTCTAATCTGTAGGCACAACAAAGCTGCTGTAGAGGAGCCGAGAGGTCTGAGAATATGGAAAATACACTCCAGGAACACAAAGAAAGACAGGAAGTGACATCATGACTTTGGTGAAGTCAAGATGTCAAGACGTGGCGAAGCTTCTCCTTCTCAGTCCTGACTTTAGTTTCACAGAGGTAGGATACACTACCTGTTTTATATACACTACTACTTCCTCTGACGGGCAGGTTGGGACCTTGTTAGTAGCCGCTCAGCGTATGAATGTGTGTGAATGGATGAATGTGATCTGTAGTGTAAAAGTGCTTTGAGTGGTCAGAGGACTAGAAAGGCGCTATACAAGTACAGTCCATTTACCATTCACCTGGTGGCAAATACATTAAGTACAGTTTGCTAGCATGTTATCGATGACTCACTCTCTCAGACGGTGGATTCTGGTCTCCAGCAGGCCGCTGTTGATCATCGGGGGCCCCTGAGGGGTCTGAGGGCTCTGAGGGGTCTGAGGGGTCTCAGGCTCTGGTGGGTCTCCTGGATTACAGACAGGAACAAGAGAATAAAGACAAACCTGAATGAAACTGAGTTAATGATCATATTCCATTAACACTCTGCTCTATATTCTCTCCTCTCTGCTTCCGTTAATAAACAGAGTGGAGAGTCAGTGGAGTCGATGGAGGTGATCTAATGGGATTATAATGGCAGGATATCTGCTGCTGCTGCCAGAGTATAAACTCACATTATTCCTACATCTCTGCTGACTCCCAGGAGTCTGATTTTCTGATTTCCCAAAAAAGTTATAAAACATATCTTCTAATCTGCTGATAAAACAGAAATATGAGCTCAGAGTTCAGGAGAGGAGACGGAGACAGGAAGTCAAGATGGGATCATCCTTACATGAGACGTGTGAGATGAAGATGTTTGGAATCTCGACAGGTTGAGACTCTTAATGATCTTTGAATCTTAATGAGCTCAGAATCTTAACGAGGCTCCTGATTATGAGAAGCTCGGAGCTGCAACGAGCTCTGAACGTTAACGAACTCTGAATGTTAACGAGCTCTGAATGTTAACGAGCTCTGAATGTTAGTGAGCTCTGAATGTTAATGAGCTGATGACCTCACAGCGATGATCACAGTTTCTGCTGCTCACCGACACTTCAACTGCTTTCACCAGTTCACTAACTGTTATTCCTCATGTAACCATCCGGATCTCACACTTCATCTGACAGTGAAGTGCAGACAACTGAAGCGTCTCCAACACTTCAACTGACATTTCTGAACCACTTCAGTCAAGTCAGTTGTTTTCGTCTTTCACTCTTCAACTGACGATTTAACTGCTTTCACCTCTCACACCCTCAAAAGACATTTAAACTATTTTTATCTCTTCTTTTCCTTCAACAAATGTCTTTCCAACTGCCTTCAGTTCCACCTCCATCTATTGTTCTTTAACTCAAAGTTATTCTGTTTTCAGTGATTACACTTCAACTGGTACGTTAACCTGATTCATTGCTCACATTCACACTGAAACTTCATCTTTCAGCACTTCCACTTACAGCACGTCAACCGACACTTCAGTTGCTTTCATCCAGAACTACTTTAAAGCTTCAGTGCAGGACTTTTGTCTCCCCCTTCTGGCAGTGAGAGTAATTACAGAAACACTGTTGACACGTGTTTACGTCATAGACTCTGCTGTCGCTGCTGTTAAATTGTTAAATTGTTTTGAGCGTCACACAATGATTCATTTCATTATCAGCATTTGATCCATTCGGTCCGATAACAACAGCTGCACAATTAAATTATTTTATCCCCATTCAAGTTAGCACAGAGCTAACTGGAAGTTAGCCGCTCGGCCGGTGGAAGTCTCTACTGAGCATGCTCAGTATGATTCATCCAGCCAGCGCTGGAATGTCAAACCCAACACCAGGTTAAAAACTCTGTATACTGTGAAATACAGAGAGATTTATCTGGTGGTGAAAGGTTTAATCAGCAATGTGTGAACTTGTTTGGTTCATTTATATGTAAAAGTTCGGCACTGCAGGTTTAAGTCAACTGACTCTTTACTACAATTTATCACATTTATCAGTGAAACTTCAATGTCAGATTTCAACTATTTCAAATGTCTAAAGTGCAAGCTGTCAGCAGTGACAGCAAGTATCTTTTCTAGATGATATTATTGATTAATGTGGTTGTAATTCTTAGTTTTTAAAACATTGACATGCAACGAAGGTCTCTGTGGCCACCAGAGCGCTCCAGCTTCAGCTTTAATGTGAGGGGAACATGGGGAAACTACATAAAACACATAATGACAATAATATATCATCAAACCAAACATCTAGATATGCAAACCGAAGCCTGCACATCGCTCACAATATAAACATCAAACAATGAAAAATGATAGTGAATACGTTTAATTAATAATAAGAGCAGTGGTAATCACAATAGTGATGATAATGCCTTTAATTAAACCCATTGCAAATCTCTGATGCTGCAGTTTAAAGACGTTCAAATTCAGACTGAATCTTATCTGTTCAGTTCAAACTGATCCGCTGAATAAAAACAAAGCTGCTGCTGTTTTCTTCAGGCTTCAGTCTGAAACACCAACGCAGCACAAAGTGAGTCTGAGCTGCAGTTTAACAGCTAACGACGGGGCAGTAAATCAGGATAATGGCCTCTGAGCTGCTCCGGGTCTTTTGTCCATTTACAAGAAGCTAAATATCAGAGGATTTAATGGCTGTGTATCAGTGCTGAGGCTGTGGTCCGTTACCGAGGGTCCTTGAGGGAACAATAATCCCAGCGTAGCTTAACGTGAACAATGACCTGACCATGAGGACAAGAAAATGTGCTGAACAGGTTCCTTCAGTTTTCATTAAAACACAGAAGGAAACAACCAGCAACAAACATCTGACCTGCAGGTAGAAACATAGACGTCAGCAGTGAGTCTCAGCAGCAGTGGAGATAAAACTGTAAAGTTTGTCCTGACGGTGGCGCTAGTCTAAAGAGTTCATCCTCTGAGAGGCGGGAATAAGATCAGGACATACTGCATGTACCCCGTTTACACCTGGTATCTGGATGTAAATGTTCAGCTGTAAATGCACTCAGTTCTTTATTAAGGACACAGCTCAGGGGGGTCGATAGCACGATAAAAAAACAATAAAATATACATATACAATACAATAAAGTAAATAACTCACAACACATTGTGATCAGATCAGTCAGACAACATCTGGAGGTGTTCAGGCTCGCACTGTAAATATAATCTGTACAGCGTGACGTCACTAAGTTGAAAGGTCACCTAGCTCCACCTCTTCCTGCCAGCTAACGCGAGCTCCGTAAAAACTCCAAGTAGCAGCAGCAGCAGCTGGAAGTCTTCCCTCATAAACCGTGAATGACCTCCGTTCATGGCAGCAGTTTCTTTGATCTGGGACACGACATGTCTGTTGATGACACCACCAGCTCCGCACGAGTCATTTACATACTGAGATGTGATCAGAGTGCGAGCACAACTGAGGAGACAAGAACACATTTAATACCAGGAATATAAGCTAAGATCCATTGATCAGATATCATTATACAGATACAGATCATGTTACAGTTTTACTCTCCATTTCCCAAAACCCTAAACACAGATGCATAACTGCACACTCATCTTCACAAACTTCACAAACTCTCCACTCAGAACCATTTAATCTGACATCCAAACCAAACTTTGCCTCCAGACATCAAATACACAAACACAACAAAACCATCATTGATCACTGCTGAGATCCGTTCAAAACACGACTGTAAAAACCGGATACTGCAGTCAGTGATGGTGCTGATTCTCTTTACATCACAATATAAAGACACGTGCTGTGTCTCAGATCACATACTTCTGTACTTACACTTAACATTTTGAGTGCATAAGTGCGTTCACACTGAGAAGTATGGAAAAATGCACTGTGAGAACCCGGATGGTGCACTCAAAACGGTCAAAAAGTTGAGTGTGGAACTATGGACACGTCTCGCCCTAGACGGTCGCCATCTTGGCTACGTAGTGGAAGGGTATGTTGTAACTACAGTGAACATCACCACATTGTACAAATGTAAGTTATATGTGTGTTTTTTAGCACTAAGCACCACTATACTGTTGTTGGATATAAGCCATCAGTATGTTTTTTGGGTTCATTTAGCAGTCTGTAATGATTTGGTAGTGTGAATGATAACATGAATGCTAACGCTAGCTAATGCTAATTTGCGATTTCCAGTAAGTGCACAACACACTACCCTGTAGAAATTCACGCACAACGCCAGTAAGTACATAGTGTACACAGTGTACTACATGAAAGTGTACTAACAGAAGTGTGTGATTTGAGACACAGCTAGTTTCAACATTTTTAATTCCTCAGTGTACTGTAGTACATGTAGAGTAAATGAAGTAAAAATATGCAACTGATACAGAAAGTAGAATACAATAAAATAATTTCCATGTATTTATCAATGTAAACCAATAAAAAAAAACAGTTTTTGTGTACATAAAGAAAGAAATCACATTTATTCTGCCTCAGGTCTTTGTGGGTGAACTGACCTCTGACCTCTGTTATATCTCTATCCTGAACTTCTGATTGGTCTGTGAACAGTTTGGACTCTCAGGGGAATTGTGTGTTAATTGTGTTCCAGCTGTGATGACTTGAGTTAATGATATTTAATACCAGCAGCTTTCTAAACGAGCACATGAGTGAAAACAGGGGAACAGTGTGTCTGGTGTTTACTTAATAGTTCAGTTATAGAGAGAAACTGTAACACCAGATGGAAACATATCCACCGCTGAACAGACCAACCAAATCATGTCATTTGGTCACAATGATAATGCTGACATCAATGCTAGTGCATTTGACATTAATGATGACATCATTAGCGCCCAGCTACATTGCTGAGTTATTACTCCCCTACAAGGATGATAATGACACACATCAGCCTCACACCACGTCTACATTAAGCCGGATGAATTCTAGGACGACATGAGTCCACAGCAGGAGCTTCAGCTCATTTCTGCAAATAACCTCCGTCTTTTAAATCACAAAAACGGGTAATTCTCCTCCTACTGTGCATGTGCAAAAGACAGACAGAAATCCAGTGAAGAAGAAACAGTATACTGTTTCCGTTCTGCCAAGTATATCAGGCATGAGGAGGGGGTGGTTAGGGTTAGGGTTAGGGTTAGGGTTGGGGTTAGGGTTAGGGGTCAGGTTTAGGCATGAGGAGGGGGTGGTTAGGGTTAGGGTTAGGGTTAGGGTTGGGGTTAGGGTTAGGGGTCAGGTTTAGGCATGAGGAGGGGGTGGTTAGGGTTAGAGTTAGGGTTGGGGTTAGGGGTCAGGTTTAGGCATGAGGAGGGGGTGGTTAGGGTTAGGGTTAGGGTTAGGGTTGGGGTTAGGGTTAGGGGTCAGGGGGTGTCGTGTAGGGTTAGGGTAAGTTTACCATCTAGACTCTTCTCAGTTTCGCAGTTTCTTCTTCTTCTTCATCCAATGAAACGCTGCGTTTCTGCCGCCATCAGTTCTATCAGTGATCTGACGGCGTTTCTACAAAGCTCAGTTTTCTCTGAACACACAACAAACACCAAGCCGACGTTTTCACGTCTACCCACTCTGGAGGATGTTTTGGAAAAGCTCCGTTTTAGTCTGGATGGAGAGACGAAGATGTGTTTATGAATTTAGTCAGTTTAGTGTTTGGACACGGTCTCAGTGTCGGCACCTCACAGCTCATTAACATAATCATTGAGGAGAACAACAACAACGATGACTGGGAACGATGGAGAGACGAGGAAGTTTCACATTTGTTGGATATTTATGAAGAAGCTTCTATTCAAGCCAAACTGGAGGGAACTCATCGTAATGCTGCACAGCCATCATCATCATCATCATCATCATCATCATCATCATCATCCACCTTTAATGGGACTAGAAAATAAACTCTTCAAGATCAGACTGAAGAAAACAAAGAGTTCTCATGTTAACAGACCATCAGACAGCTGGTGGCTTTCTCATTTGATTTGTCCGTAACCACGGCAACCGGCATTACGCGTAAACACAACATGTGCACATACATGTAGAAATATGTACATAAATAGAACATGAGTGAAATTCATGAATAAACAGACACGTTCGTTCATATTTATGATGTTTCAGTCTGAAAAGTATCAACTTTTTATTTATGACTCATTTAATTGTCGTCTGCGTTTTCACATCTAACTGAAGAATTTATAAAGTCGACACAGAACAATCTGAATAAATTTAAATGTTTGTATTCAGATGCCAAAACATTTCAGAAGGTTTGATTTGCATCTTAATAGAACGTTTCCATTAAACTCAACTGTATGTTTTTTATTCAGAGCTGCAACAAGTCAGACAGAATAATTAGTTTTCCTTCATTCAGATTCTCTAAACAGACGCATCAACCTCACCTGCAGAGAACCAGATCTATATTCTTAATGTTCCTGTTTTATACCAGTAAAACACTGGTGGACGGGTGACGATGAACACTGATGATTTTATCTGAGTAACAACAGAATAAACATGTTCCTAATAAACAACCAACTCAATATTCATGCCTCAAATCAATAAGAATTAGCAAAAACAAACATAATCTAGCAGAGAATCATTTAACGTGAAAAGAGAACAAAGGAGCTCACATTCAGACACAGTCAACAAAACTTCTGCAGCTGGTGAGGAACATCTGTTCTTCACCTTCTTTTAACTTCCTGTTGTTATTACCGGCTGTAGAGAGAAGAGTCCAGACCTACACAACACCCCCACCACACCTTACTGATCACACATACTGACCTCAGAGACCTCCATTATAAAAGACACGACAGGACGCCTCCGACTGCAAATGAGTTCAATATTTACTCTTTGTGTTATGAATTTTTAATCCATGAAAGTTTTGTATTTGTAAAAGTTTCCCAGAGCCTTTATAGTGAGTTTCAGCTCATTGTTTATCTGTCTGTTCTGGTTCACTCTCAGCGTCTCATAGCGTCGTTTTCAGAGAGAATAAGCTGTAAAAAGCCGCTGAACACTACCTGCTAACAGTTAGCTGTAGACTAGCTGGTGAACACAGTGGAGCATTTCAGCCTGCTCGCCAGAATAAAACGTAGGCATTGAACGTTTCTGCAAACCACAGAAACGTTGAATATCTACGTTTCAACACGTGAAATATGTAGCATATTAACATTTCAACAATACGTATCATCTCAACATTTGTAAAGTGACGTAGTTCACATGTGATCTATATGAGTTGATCTCTCCTGTATAGCAGGAGGAGGAGGAGCAGGTGGATGGTTAGTAAGTTTGTTGGAAATCAGCAGAGAAGAAGGTTCGAGACCACCTCGAAACCGAAACCGATGTCCGCTTCCTGTTTCCACTGACTACAGCGGGTGTTTTTAGCGAGACGTCAGGACATTTGCAGCCGTTTTTGTGGCGAGTGAGACATCGGCCGTTTTTATTTTATTTTTTATTTTTATTTTGACCCAAACCATGATCTTTCCCCTAACCCTAACCAGACCTTAACCACAGCGTTGTCACACCATAACACATCATTATTCAACGGGTAGAAGGAAATGTTGATATGATACGTATTTCACATGTTGAAATGTATATATTCAACGTTTCTGTGGTTTGCAGAAACGTTCAATGCCAACGTTTTGTTCTGGCGACTGGGTCGATCATTTAGCAGCTAAAGAGCCAAATATTTCCCTCAGGAGTTGGTAGAGAGCAAAAACAGAGTTAAAAGAGAGTGAATATTGGACAGAAACACGACTCCACATGGATGATAATGTTGCTTCGTAACTGCTGGATGTGGAAATAAGTTCAACATATCACCTTAAAAGCTGATGATGTTCACTACTTGTTTCTGATGATAATAAGTGGATCAATTCCTCCAGATTTAACTTCTATATATAAATTTGACTTTAAAAAAAAAAAAATTTCTATCACAGTTTTTCAACTTTCATCAGGACAGCTTTAAGTTAACAGTCTGAGTTCTGATTGGTTCATGCAGCCCGCTGTACATTTCTCACATTAATGAGGTCATGTGACCTGACAGCAGCACTGATATCACATTAATCTGATTAATCAGATTAATCAGATTAATCAGATTAATGTGATATCAGTGCTAATGCGATTAATGTGATTAATCGTCTCTGGAGCAAAGTTCCAGCTTCATGTTTCTGTGGTGAAACATTTCAGGAGCTTTGATTTCTCATTGGTCACTTTATTATGATCAGCTGTACAATCTAATGCAGCAAGACAGCAGCTCTGCTATAAGTTCTACATGTATGAAGTTTATACAGTTTCAGTTTTTGTAGACGTTGTCAGAGAGGTGATAATTCTACTTAATGTTTATTATTCATGTTGTAGTGGGCGGTGAGTTTCTAATATTTTGTCCATTCCATTAACATACATGTGGGGAGCAAAATATATAAAACACACGATATTTCCAATATAGTAAATGTACAATTTATGGCAGAGCTGTTGTGTTGGATGGTGTTAGATACACAAGTGTTCCTAATAAAGTGAGTGTATATGTGTGTACAGCAGCAGGAGGAGGAGGGGGAGGAGGAGGAGGAAGAGGAGGAGGAGGAGGAGGAGGAGGAGGATGAGGAGTCACCGTTTCCTTCGACAGGAGGAGAACGGACAAAGTTTGATTTCCAGGTGAACTGTTCTGAGGTCAGTGGAGCGAAACAAACAGAAGCCACAGCAGAGCAGTCTGTGACTGAACCAGGCCAACAGGAACTGAAGACTGATGAGGAGGAGGAAGAGGAGGAGGAGGAGGAGGAGGAAGTAGAGGGGTTTCTAAACTCTCCTGCTGCAGTTGCACCATGAGGGGAAAAATAATTTTCTGCACTCAGATATTTGCACATTTCACGAATAAACTCGGAACTATTGCAGTGTGTGTTGACGTTCACTTGGTTTCATTTTCATTCAGGTTGAATCTGATCTGAAGCAACGTCAACAAACAGCATCATTACCAGTGTGTGTGTACAGGTATTCCTCATGTTGTGGGGACTCGCCTCCCTTATGGGGACAAAAAGCAAATGTAGTATATATATATAATATATATAATAATATAAATGATTAATTTTAGGTTGAAGACTTGGTTCAAAGGTTAGTTTAGGGTTATATTAAGGTTTGGTTTGTCTCCAGGAAATGACTGCAAGTCAATGTAATGTCCTCTGAAGTGATGTAAACATGACTGTGTGTGTGTGTGTGTGTGTGTGTTTGTCTCACTTTACTCAGAAAGCACACAGCATCATGGGAACTGAACTGAAGATGTAGTGGCTGCCGGTCAGGAGCATCATTTAAATCAATATATTTATAGTATATTCATATATTATTTTATTTTATGCATTGTTTGGTAATTAAATGTTGACATGATAATTGTTGAGTCAGCTGACATCATCGTTCCTCCTGTTCATGCTGATCATTATCATAAAGTGAGTTCAGTTTAAGTGAATCAGACATGACGGGCAGCAAATAACGATTATATTCATCATCAATTCATCTGTCTATTATTCTCTCTATTAATCAATCAGTTGTTTGGTCCATAAAATGTCTGAAAATGGTGAAAAATGTGGATCAGTGTTTCCCAAAGACGACGTTTTGTCTTCAGTTTACTGTCATAGAGACTAAAGAAACCAGAAAATATTCACATTAACAAGCTGCAATCAGAGAATTTAGACTTTTTTTCTTAAAAAGTGACTCAAAATGATGACTCGATTATCAAAATAGTTGGCAATTAATTTAATAGTCAGCAACTAATCACTGCAGCTGTGTATTAATCAGCGATAGATAATAAAGCTGCAGCTCTGTATAAACGTTGTGCTTGTTCTCTGAAGCTTCAATCGTCCAAATTAGTCAAATTCAGTGAAAATCTTCCAAAGTTTCAGTCTTTTGGGGAAAGATATGATCAATTATAGAAAACAGAACCTGTTTCAGTAATCATTTGGGTGTCTGATGATTGTTTATTCGTCCTTTAACTGAAAAATGAAAAGTAAAACATGTTTAAAATAATGAAAATAATACAAAATGATACAAAATCTTTAATTTCACATTAACACACTCAGAGATGATTTGATTCATTTCATGCTCAGTGAACACCGTGACTCACCACTCACATCCTCTTCCAGAACTTTCTGCATGTGCTTCATCATGGCCTCCAGGTCACTGACCTGAGGACACAAAGACGCCAAACATCACATCAAACGTCTCTACAAGAACAATGAAGTCATCATTTATCTTTTAATCTGCAGAGTCTGTCACACAAACATCCACTCAGGTTTTGTATAAGACAGGTTCCCAGTGTTCCCAGTGTTCCCAGTGTGTGTTAAACCAGCAGTCAGGTGTCTGTAATCAATCATGCAGGTGGAAGTATAGTAACAAAAAGAGGAACTTTGGCACTAAAAAGACTGTAACGTTGAAAGATATCTACTTGATTTGACTCATTTGGACGCTGAAGCTTCATATTAGCTTCAGACTGTGGATTTTGTCCTCCATCACTTCCATTTTAAGGTCATTATGAAGGGATCTTCTAATGGTCAGTATGAACAGGAGGAATGATTACAGCAAGAAACACAGCTTTAATGTTCATTTGATGACTGACTGCTGGTTTAAGACACTTGAAACATTGTGAACTGGTCCTTTAATGTGCAAATTGAAAATGTGCATAAAAACATGTGGATGTTTCCTCCGTTGTTCCCGTCATTTTTATTCATTTTATTTTTTATCCTCATAATTATTTCTGTGTTTTATTTGATTGGCACTTTGGTCAACATTTGTTGTTTATTAAATGTTCTCTATAAATAAACTGAAGGACTTCCAGCGGTTCAGAAACCCTCCTGAACGTTGTGTAATGGGACACGTTCATGTCCATCAGCTGTCATGTTGAAGTCTTGAGGGACGGAGCCTCAGCCAGCATCACGCTGCTGCTGGAAGCCCTCACAAGCACTGAAGCAACAGTAAATATTATTTTTCATTTAACCTCCTCCTCCTCCCCTCTGCTGTCACCATCAACACTCCTGACAGTCATAACTGAGGGAAATCAATCAGGAACATTTATGGTTTTCATTTCTGTTGATATGATATCATATAACCAACAGACGGCAGATCATCACTGACAATGACTTCTAGATATTATCAACATCAATATTAAAGGACTATTCCACTGTTTTGTTTTTGTTTTGTGAGTCATTCTCCACTTAAAGGATCATTCTGCTCATTTTCTATATTTTTTCAGTCACTATTCATACACAAAAATATGGCAGAAAATGTACGAAATAAAATTATAAGTCAGTTAATCCAAACTGTTTTTTGTGCCTTTTTCATTGAAAGCAAATGTAAATCATTGAAAGTATAGTTTTAGAATAAATGAGATGTTAAAGCTTGAAGCATGAATGAACTCTGATAAACCTTCACTCTGCTGTGATAACAGACGTCTTCCACGCTGACATGAAATCTGTCACAGACTGACTGTGAATGCCGTCAGCGTGGGAGTCGGACAGACTGATACGAGATGAGAACAGACGTCTGGTCAGTATGAACTTCCTGCTTCCTGCAATGAGTGACAGTTGGTTCACACTCCTCGAACATGACGGTGGAAGATTTGATGGTCTGTGGACGTCTGAGGACAGACGGTCAGTAGGAGGTGAGACGCTGAAGAAAACTCAAAGACAGCTGCTGTACTGACAGTTAGCTGCTACACTTCATGTCCTCAGACTCTGGTGATTCCTGTCAAATATGGACAAAATTCAAATAATCTTAGTTGAATGTTTAAATGGTCAGAGAGTCACACAGGATGTTCTCACTGCAGGAAGAAAACTGAGGAAACTCGCTGACTAAACCTGCGTTTGACTGAATGTGGTTCCTGTAAGAAGGTTCCTGGTGTAAGAAGGTTCCTGCTGTAAGAAGGTTCCTGGTGTAAGAAGGTTCCTGCTGTAAGAAGGTTCCTGGTGTAAGAAGGTTCCTGCTGTAAGAAGGTTCCTGGTGTAAGAAGGTTCCTGGTGTAAGAAGGTTTCTGGTGTAAGAAGGTTCCTGCTGTAAGAAGGTTTCTGGTGTAAGAAGGTTCCTGCTGTAAGAAGGTTTCTGGTGTAAGAAGGTTCCTGGTGTCAGAAGGTTTCTGGTGTAGGAAGGTTCCTGGTGTAAGGTTCCTGGTGTAAGGTTCCTGGTGTAAGAAGGTTCCTGGTGTCAGAAGGTTTCTGGTGTAAGAAGGTTCCTGGTGTAAGGTTCCTGGTGTAAGGTTCCTGGTGTCAGAAGGTTCCTGGTGTCAGAAGGTTCCTGGTGTAAGGTTCCTGGTGTAAGGTTCCTGGTGTAAGAAGGTTTCTGGTGTAAGAAGGTTCCTGCTGTAAGAAGGTTCCTGGTGTAAGAAGGTTCCTGGTGTAAGAAGGTTCCTGGTGTAAGAAGGTTTCTGGTGTAAGAAGGTTTCTGGTGTAAGAAGGTTCCTGCTGTAAAAAGGTTCCTGGTGTAAGAAGGTTTCTGGTGTAAGAAGGTTTCTGGTGTAAGAAGGTTCAGGTGTAAGAAGGTTTCTGGTGTAAGAAGGTTCCTGGTGTAAGGTTCCTGGTGTAAGAAGGTTTCTGGTGTAAGAAGGTTTCTGGTGTAGGAAGGTTTCTGGTGTAAGAAGGTTTCTGGTGTAGGAAGGTTTCTGGTGTAGGAAGGTTTCTGGTGTAAGAAGGTTTCTGGTGTAGGAAGGTTTCTGGTGTAGGAAGGTTTCTGGTGTAAGAAGGTTTCTGGTGTAGGAAGGTTTCTGGTGTAGGAAGGTTTCTGGTGTAAGAAGGTTCCTGGTGTAGAAAGGTTCCTGGTGTAAGAAGGTTTCTGGTGTAAGAAGGTTTCTGGTGTAAGAGGGTTCCTGGTGTAAGAAGGTTCCCGGTGTAAGAAGGTTCCTGGTGTAAGAAGGTTTCTGGTGTAGGACGGTTTCTGGTGTAGGAAGGTTTCTGGTGTAAGAAGGTTCCTGGTGTAGAAAGGTTCCTGGTGTAAGAAGGTTCCTGGTGTAAGAAGGTTTCTGGTGTAAGAAGGTTTCTGGTGTAAGAAGGTTCCTGGTGTAAGAAGGTTTCTGGTGTAAGAAGGTTTCCGGTGTAAGAAGGTTCCTGGTGTAAGAAGGTTTCTGGTGTAGGAAGGTTTCCGGTGTAAGAAGGTTCCTGGTGTAGAAAGGTTCCTGGTGTAAGAAGGTTCCTGGTGTAAGAAGGTTTCTGGTGTAGGACGGTTTCTGGTGTAGGAAGGTTTCTGGTGTAAGAAGGTTCCTGGTGTAGAAAGGTTCCTGGTGTAAGAAGGTTCCTGGTGTAAGAAGGTTCCTGGTGTAAGAAGGTTTCTGGTATAAGAAGGTTCCCGGTGTAAGAAGGTTCAGGTGTAAGAAGGTTCCCGGTGTAAGGAGGTTCCTGATGTTGGGGAGGTTTTAGTTTCTCAGGGTTGGCCGTCACTGATTGGTCGAACTCAGACTCTGCGGCTGCTTCAGCTTGTGTTCTGCTTCATTCATAAAACAAAGACAAACTCTGGTATCATCATGGACGTTTACAGAGAGCTGGATACACCAGTTTCTCCCAGTTTCTCCCAGTTTCTCCCAGTTTCTCCCAGTGGCCAATCGTGGTACTGCAGGGAATAAATCCGCCGTTATTAAAGAGACGTTTATAAAACTGTTGACAGGACGCCTCACACTGCAAACAAGCAGAGCGATTACTCTTTGTATCAGTGGTTTTTAATCCATCAAAGTTTTATATTTATAAAACTTTTCTCGAGCTGAGAAGCAATTTTAAAATCCGTGACGTCCTGATGGCGAGCAGGAACTCGGGGGCGGAGCCAGCGGCAGAAACACTATTGTGCATATTCAGTGAGTCGCAGAAGCTAGAACAGACATTTCTTGTTGTTTGTGAATGTTAAAAGCAGGTCAGTTTGTTGTTGAAATGAACCTTTTTATGTTCTGAAGCATCAAACACAAGATGATTTACATGTTTAGTTTCTGCTTTTCATTCATACAGACTGATCAGTTTATATAAATGATTCTATTGAAGATGGATCATTTATAATTATATAATCACACAGAGCTGCAACCTTGTTAAATATGATTCACATCTTTATCCTCATAATGAGACAATATCTCATTTTAACAAGACTGATGTCGAGATACGTTCCTCGTTATTATGATGAAGTTTTCTCATAATAGTCGAACCTTTCATTGTGATAAACACTGTGTTGTCTCTGTTAATAATATAGAGTCTGCATGCAGATAACAAAAGTAACTGGAAACTAACTGGAAGTGAACTGGAAAGTCACCACCTGTCTGGTATTAAATCATCTTTTCTGAAAACTACAGGCTGAAGAAGAAGAAAAAGAAGAAGAAGAAGAAAAAGAAGAAGAAGAAGAAGAAGAAGAAGAAGAAGAAGTCTAATATTTTACTCACCTTTCTAATTATAATATGCAAATGTGTTTTTTTACCATGTTATTATAAATTGTTTTTCTCATTTTAATATTTTAACAACTTTCAAACAAATAAAATACGATTCAAAGTGCTTTACAAGTGACTGACTAATGCACGCTGAAGCAATTAAAAAGGTTAATTGAATAGAGAGCAGTTAAAGATGGCCGCCTGCTGCGTGCTGGCGTCGTGGACTCAGAGGTGTGACGTGTAACACGACTTTAATCCCTTTTTACGCCGGCGTCAGTCCAGCGCTGTGACTTCCTGCGCCGCCGCCGCCGGCAGCATAATGCCTCCCATTCAGTGTTTGCACCTTTTATACAGAACAGCGAGGCGGAATAATGGTGCAACATTCCCGCCTTGAAGAGGCTGAATAAAAGAAGCTTCTGTGTCTCTCTGCAGCTCAGCTCCACTAATTATCCTCCTCCACAATCTCCAGTTTCGCTCCATTTCTTCTCCTCCTCTCTGCTCTTCTCTCTGTCATCACTATCAGCAGTGACAAATAGGTTTAATCTCTCTCAGCCTTCCCACTTTCTCTCAACCTCAGACACAAATTGGCTTCTGGCCTTCACAAGCTGCCTCTCTCTCTCTCTCTCTCTCTCTCTCTCTCTCTCTGCAGACGGTATATTGGACTCGTCCCTTCAGCAGCCCGGTGGGATAAATTGGCTGTAATCATCCCAGCATGCAGAGCTGCTGTTTACCGAAAAATATTGGTTCTGACTTTTCCCTTCAGCTGCAGAATGAATCACAAAGTGTGTTTCTGTCCACCTGTTTTATGCATTTTTATGCTTATTTCAGCAGAAATTTAAATAAGCACTCTAGATATGTGTGAAAAGTGTTTCTCAGTGTGTGAAGGAGAAAAGGTTTAACTTTTGCCGCAGTGGACGTGGCGTCCAGTCGCCGTCTGCTGCCACAGCGTCACAGTCAGTCGTTCATGTTCAGTCCAGCGTTCGTCGTCACGGAGAAACATAAATACGACAGCGAGCACGTTAACTGTGAGTTTTGTTACATCGAGGTCGTTTGCAGCCTCTCAACTGATTCCTGAGATAAGATGCAAAGTGATCAGTGATTACGTCACTACGAGCTTTCTTTAAGGGTTTTAATTGGCTCCTCGTTAGAGACCTTCATATAAAGACCTTATTCACCACACAGTGCTGCTGCCATTGATCCCAGTTATCCCAGTGTTCATCCAGTAATGCTGATTCAACAGCAAAAGTCTTTCAGGTTGAAAGTGTTGTGAATGAACTGTGACTGATGCTGACTGATGTGGCTTGTTGTTCGGGGATTATTGGAGAGATTTTACTGCTTTTTAAACTGTATGACTGATGAATATTTGGGTTTAATCGTGTCAAACACATTTCGACACAACGACCACTATGATGGACTGATGGTCAGTAACTGATGTGTCGGACTGTCTGGACTTTATTTAACAAACACGTTGCATCAAATAAAAGTTTGGAGCTGAAATATGTTGAAGAACAAAGTTCAGACTCTTCCTGTGTTGTTGCTCTCAGACTGTTTACTGATAGAAGAATAATATGAACTTTATCTTACAGCTGACAAATTATTATTATTATTATTATTAATGTTTGAACATTTTACCTGCACAAATATTTCTGTGATGTTTGCACTTTACATCCTGTTACATGACTATTAACATTTATTACTGTTAAATGATTAGAATCCTGCTCTGACAGCAACAAATCAGCCTGTTTGAACCAATAAGACAACAGAACAAATAAACAAATAAATAAACAAATAAAAGATCCATAAAGGTCATCAGATGTGCTGCTGTTCTCTTTCAAACTCGTTTTTACACCAGATTTGTTCTAGTGATGTGCAGAGAGACAGTATCTGTATTTGTATTTGTATTTGTTGAGGCAGCAGAAATATTTGTATTTGTATTTGAATAAAAGTAGAAAGAGGCTTAAAAATCCTGTTTTTGTTTTTATTACACTTTTCATTTTAGAAAATTAAAGTGTTACAATCAGTGTTCATGAATAAACTACCTTATGAAGGACGACGTCCCCACACCGGGTCTCTAACTGGAGTCTCCCAGATCATAGACGACTGCGCTGACTACTGAGATAAAACTTTACTCATCACCTCATTGCAGACAGACCTCTACCTATTTATACACCCATAACACACAGACAGCACAGCCTGTAACATGTAGAAGAACTTCAAAGGTGATTCTTGCTTTGCACTTTTCATTTATTGCCTATTTTTTTACAACCTAACTTTGTGGAAAGGAGAAGAGGAACAACAGGTTATGGAGAGTCTCTTGGGAGCACTTTGCTTGTGTCAGTAGTTCAGTTTTATCTCTGGGGAACACCCCCAACTCCAGGACTGATGTCCATATTAGGAAATGTGCGTCATGTAGCAGGTGGATGTGACTCCCCTCGTTGAGACCTGCTGATAGACGTCACAGCGGAGCAGAGGAGAGACACTGAGATAGTGATGTAACCGACCTGCACACTGGTATTTGACATGGTTTCTTCCCGAATACAAATACTTTTTTTTTATAAAACCCACTATTTGTGCTTTGCCAAATAACATATTTGTATTCAGGCACATCCCTACTATGTTCACATTTAGTCAGATAGTCTCCATTAACAGTCCTGTGAATCAGCTGTTAGCATGATGTTCAGACAACCATCACTGATCACTGTCATACTGAAGAAAACTTTAAAATAACTTTAAAATGTGATGATTCTGCAGCTTCTTTTTCTCTGTTTCTAAGTGTATTTATGGAGGTTTATTGGTGATGAACATCAGATATAATGATCCTCAGGAAGGTTAATTCAGACTGAATATCAATATGTGTTTCATGTCTTTGTGTTCATGTTTGAGTGAAACTGTGTTAGATTTGAAGTGTTTGATAGAGAGAAAGTGAACCTATCAGCCAAAATATAACAACAGCCAACATAAAAAATCTATTTCCTTTTTTCTCCGTCAATTCTGAATTTTTTCTCCTCCTTCCAACCAGCAGGATGTTTTTCCTGACTTGTTATTTTTCCATCTGTGTGTTTTCCTGTTAGATTATTATTTTCAAGTCCTAATTTTATCTTCTAAGAGGCAGCTTTGTGAACGTGCTTTTAAAATTCACCACAAGTGTATAAATTAAGTTAATAACTGAACAACAGCCTGAAAAAAAAACACACAATACTGCACTTTCCAAATTACTTTCTTTCACAGGAAATAAGCTGCTAATAATTAGCATCTTAGTTAACAGCAGGTCAGAACGCCGCGTCCTTGTGTGTGTGTGTGTGTGTGTGTGTGTGTGTGTGTGTGTGTGTGTGTGTGTGTGTGTGTGTGGAGTCTCTTAATTAGAGGACTTACAGGCTCCGCTCAGTGTGAGAATCTTATTATGATAATTTGAGCCCAAACACAAACTCAGCTCATCACATTCGAACACGTTAAACCGGCTGAGATGCCTGAGAGCTGAAATCAAAGCTGCTTCACAGCTTCCACCTACAAAACCCTCAGCGTGTGTGTCATGCTAATCCATGCTAATGCTAATAAACACACACACACACACACACGCTGTACTCTGCTGCCCTAATTAGAGAGCTAAACATAATAATATCTCTGGATAATAATGAAGATGAGCTGAATATAAATCCACGTTACTCCTATTATGTTCTCCTCTCTGCTCACATCATGTGTCATATTGTAGGTGTGTGTGTGTGTGTGTGTGTGTGTGTGTGTGTGTGTGTGTGTGTGTGTTACTGTATGTTTTTGTTACCTCATTGGGACGTTTTCTGGTATAAACACTGACCATGTCAGGACCAGTACTCCCAGTTGGGACCAAAGCTCAGTCCTGGTTAAGGTTTGAGTTGTGGTTCAGGAGGGAGAGCAGGTCGTCCATTAGGGGTGTGCCCAAATACAAATACATTATTCAGCAAAACACAAATAGTGGGTTTTATACGACTATTTGTTTCATACAAATATTTTTAAAATTATTTGTTTTCAGGAAGAAAAAAAACCAACATGTCAGATACCAGCGTGCAGGTCGGTTACATCACTATGTCAGTGTCTCTCCTCTGCTCCGCTGTGACGTCTATCAGCAGGTCTCAGTGAGGGGAGTCACATCCACCTGCTACATGACGCACATTTCCTAATATGGAAATCAGTCCTGGAGTTGGGGGTGTTCCCCAGAGATAAAACTGAACTACTGACACAAGCAAAGTGCTCTCAAGAGACTCTCTATAACCTGACCGTAACTCTCTGTACATCCCTACCGTCCACTAACAGCAGGGTCGGTGGTTCGATCGCCGGTTCTTCCTGTCTATGTGTCAAAGTGTCCTTAAGCAAGACCCTGAACCTCAAGTTGCTCCTGATGGTTGGCGCCTTGCGTGGCAGCTCCACTGCCGTCCGTGTGTGTGTGTGTGTGTGTGTGAATGAGAGGTGTTATATAAGTCCAGTCCATTTACCATTTACCAAGGATAACTGCACAAATGTGTGTGTGTGTGAGTTTGTTTAGCTCTTTTTTTTTTTTTTATTGATTTTCAATAAGTAAACCCCCGCAAGGCAGCAGGCCCAGATAACACCCCCCGGGCGACCCCTCAAGACATGTACTACAGAGCTGGCCGATGTTTTTACCTCCATCTTTAATCTGTCCCCTGCAACCTGCTTTAAAACCACCACCATCCTCCCAGTTCCCC